>NC_059438.1:11800016-11890016 GCF_021028975.2 Sphaerodactylus townsendi
CCCCCCCACCCCCCCCCCCCCCCACCCCCCCCCCCCCCCACCCCCCCCCCCCCCCACCCCCCCCCCCCCCCACCCCCCCCCCCCCCCACCCCCCCCCCCCCCCACCCCCCCCCCCCCCCACCCCCCCCCCCCCCCACCCCCCCCCCCCCCCACCCCCCCCCCCCCCCACCCCCCCCCCCCCCCACCCCCCCCCCCCCCCACCCCCCCCCCCCCCCACCCCCCCCCCCCCCCACCCCCCCCCCCCCCCACCCCCCCCCCCCCCCACCCCCCCCCCCCCCCACCCCCCCCCCCCCCCACCCCCCCCCCCCCCCACCCCCCCCCCCCCCCACCCCCCCCCCCCCCCACCCCCCCCCCCCCCCACCCCCCCCCCCCCCCACCCCCCCCCCCCCCCACCCCCCCCCCCCCCCACCCCCCCCCCCCCCCACCCCCCCCCCCCCCCACCCCCCCCCCCCCCCACCCCCCCCCCCCCCCACCCCCCCCCCCCCCCACCCCCCCCCCCCCCCACCCCCCCCCCCCCCCACCCCCCCCCCCCCCCACCCCCCCCCCCCCCCACCCCCCCCCCCCCCCACCCCCCCCCCCCCCCACCCCCCCCCCCCCCCACCCCCCCCCCCCCCCACCCCCCCCCCCCCCCACCCCCCCCCCCCCCCACCCCCCCCCCCCCCCACCCCCCCCCCCCCCCACCCCCCCCCCCCCCCACCCCCCCCCCCCCCCACCCCCCCCCCCCCCCACCCCCCCCCCCCCCCACCCCCCCCCCCCCCCACCCCCCCCCCCCCCCACCCCCCCCCCCCCCCACCCCCCCCCCCCCCCACCCCCCCCCCCCCCCACCCCCCCCCCCCCCCACCCCCCCCCCCCCCCACCCCCCCCCCCCCCCACCCCCCCCCCCCCCCACCCCCCCCCCCCCCCACCCCCCCCCCCCCCCACCCCCCCCCCCCCCCACCCCCCCCCCCCCCCACCCCCCCCCCCCCCCACCCCCCCCCCCCCCCACCCCCCCCCCCCCCCACCCCCCCCCCCCCCCACCCCCCCCCCCCCCCACCCCCCCCCCCCCCCACCCCCCCCCCCCCCCACCCCCCCCCCCCCCCACCCCCCCCCCCCCCCACCCCCCCCCCCCCCCACCCCCCCCCCCCCCCACCCCCCCCCCCCCCCACCCCCCCCCCCCCCCACCCCCCCCCCCCCCCACCCCCCCCCCCCCCCACCCCCCCCCCCCCCCACCCCCCCCCCCCCCCACCCCCCCCCCCCCCCACCCCCCCCCCCCCCCACCCCCCCCCCCCCCCACCCCCCCCCCCCCCCACCCCCCCCCCCCCCCACCCCCCCCCCCCCCCACCCCCCCCCCCCCCCACCCCCCCCCCCCCCCACCCCCCCCCCCCCCCACCCCCCCCCCCCCCCACCCCCCCCCCCCCCCACCCCCCCCCCCCCCCACCCCCCCCCCCCCCCACCCCCCCCCCCCCCCACCCCCCCCCCCCCCCACCCCCCCCCCCCCCCACCCCCCCCCCCCCCCACCCCCCCCCCCCCCCACCCCCCCCCCCCCCCACCCCCCCCCCCCCCCACCCCCCCCCCCCCCCACCCCCCCCCCCCCCCACCCCCCCCCCCCCCCACCCCCCCCCCCCCCCACCCCCCCCCCCCCCCACCCCCCCCCCCCCCCACCCCCCCCCCCCCCCACCCCCCCCCCCCCCCACCCCCCCCCCCCCCCACCCCCCCCCCCCCCCACCCCCCCCCCCCCCCACCCCCCCCCCCCCCCACCCCCCCCCCCCCCCACCCCCCCCCCCCCCCACCCCCCCCCCCCCCCACCCCCCCCCCCCCCCACCCCCCCCCCCCCCCACCCCCCCCCCCCCCCACCCCCCCCCCCCCCCACCCCCCCCCCCCCCCACCCCCCCCCCCCCCCACCCCCCCCCCCCCCCACCCCCCCCCCCCCCCACCCCCCCCCCCCCCCACCCCCCCCCCCCCCCACCCCCCCCCCCCCCCACCCCCCCCCCCCCCCACCCCCCCCCCCCCCCACCCCCCCCCCCCCCCACCCCCCCCCCCCCCCACCCCCCCCCCCCCCCACCCCCCCCCCCCCCCACCCCCCCCCCCCCCCACCCCCCCCCCCCCCCACCCCCCCCCCCCCCCACCCCCCCCCCCCCCCACCCCCCCCCCCCCCCACCCCCCCCCCCCCCCACCCCCCCCCCCCCCCACCCCCCCCCCCCCCCACCCCCCCCCCCCCCCACCCCCCCCCCCCCCCACCCCCCCCCCCCCCCACCCCCCCCCCCCCCCACCCCCCCCCCCCCCCACCCCCCCCCCCCCCCACCCCCCCCCCCCCCCACCCCCCCCCCCCCCCACCCCCCCCCCCCCCCACCCCCCCCCCCCCCCACCCCCCCCCCCCCCCACCCCCCCCCCCCCCCACCCCCCCCCCCCCCCACCCCCCCCCCCCCCCACCCCCCCCCCCCCCCACCCCCCCCCCCCCCCACCCCCCCCCCCCCCCACCCCCCCCCCCCCCCACCCCCCCCCCCCCCCACCCCCCCCCCCCCCCACCCCCCCCCCCCCCCACCCCCCCCCCCCCCCACCCCCCCCCCCCCCCACCCCCCCCCCCCCCCACCCCCCCCCCCCCCCACCCCCCCCCCCCCCCACCCCCCCCCCCCCCCACCCCCCCCCCCCCCCACCCCCCCCCCCCCCCACCCCCCCCCCCCCCCACCCCCCCCCCCCCCCACCCCCCCCCCCCCCCACCCCCCCCCCCCCCCACCCCCCCCCCCCCCCACCCCCCCCCCCCCCCACCCCCCCCCCCCCCCACCCCCCCCCCCCCCCACCCCCCCCCCCCCCCACCCCCCCCCCCCCCCACCCCCCCCCCCCCCCACCCCCCCCCCCCCCCACCCCCCCCCCCCCCCACCCCCCCCCCCCCCCACCCCCCCCCCCCCCCACCCCCCCCCCCCCCCACCCCCCCCCCCCCCCACCCCCCCCCCCCCCCACCCCCCCCCCCCCCCACCCCCCCCCCCCCCCACCCCCCCCCCCCCCCACCCCCCCCCCCCCCCACCCCCCCCCCCCCCCACCCCCCCCCCCCCCCACCCCCCCCCCCCCCCACCCCCCCCCCCCCCCACCCCCCCCCCCCCCCACCCCCCCCCCCCCCCACCCCCCCCCCCCCCCACCCCCCCCCCCCCCCACCCCCCCCCCCCCCCACCCCCCCCCCCCCCCACCCCCCCCCCCCCCCACCCCCCCCCCCCCCCACCCCCCCCCCCCCCCACCCCCCCCCCCCCCCACCCCCCCCCCCCCCCACCCCCCCCCCCCCCCACCCCCCCCCCCCCCCACCCCCCCCCCCCCCCACCCCCCCCCCCCCCCACCCCCCCCCCCCCCCACCCCCCCCCCCCCCCACCCCCCCCCCCCCCCACCCCCCCCCCCCCCCACCCCCCCCCCCCCCCACCCCCCCCCCCCCCCACCCCCCCCCCCCCCCACCCCCCCCCCCCCCCACCCCCCCCCCCCCCCACCCCCCCCCCCCCCCACCCCCCCCCCCCCCCACCCCCCCCCCCCCCCACCCCCCCCCCCCCCCACCCCCCCCCCCCCCCACCCCCCCCCCCCCCCACCCCCCCCCCCCCCCACCCCCCCCCCCCCCCACCCCCCCCCCCCCCCACCCCCCCCCCCCCCCACCCCCCCCCCCCCCCACCCCCCCCCCCCCCCACCCCCCCCCCCCCCCACCCCCCCCCCCCCCCACCCCCCCCCCCCCCCACCCCCCCCCCCCCCCACCCCCCCCCCCCCCCACCCCCCCCCCCCCCCACCCCCCCCCCCCCCCACCCCCCCCCCCCCCCACCCCCCCCCCCCCCCACCCCCCCCCCCCCCCACCCCCCCCCCCCCCCACCCCCCCCCCCCCCCACCCCCCCCCCCCCCCACCCCCCCCCCCCCCCACCCCCCCCCCCCCCCACCCCCCCCCCCCCCCACCCCCCCCCCCCCCCACCCCCCCCCCCCCCCACCCCCCCCCCCCCCCACCCCCCCCCCCCCCCACCCCCCCCCCCCCCCACCCCCCCCCCCCCCCACCCCCCCCCCCCCCCACCCCCCCCCCCCCCCACCCCCCCCCCCCCCCACCCCCCCCCCCCCCCACCCCCCCCCCCCCCCACCCCCCCCCCCCCCCACCCCCCCCCCCCCCCACCCCCCCCCCCCCCCACCCCCCCCCCCCCCCACCCCCCCCCCCCCCCACCCCCCCCCCCCCCCACCCCCCCCCCCCCCCACCCCCCCCCCCCCCCACCCCCCCCCCCCCCCACCCCCCCCCCCCCCCACCCCCCCCCCCCCCCACCCCCCCCCCCCCCCACCCCCCCCCCCCCCCACCCCCCCCCCCCCCCACCCCCCCCCCCCCCCACCCCCCCCCCCCCCCACCCCCCCCCCCCCCCACCCCCCCCCCCCCCCACCCCCCCCCCCCCCCACCCCCCCCCCCCCCCACCCCCCCCCCCCCCCACCCCCCCCCCCCCCCACCCCCCCCCCCCCCCACCCCCCCCCCCCCCCACCCCCCCCCCCCCCCACCCCCCCCCCCCCCCACCCCCCCCCCCCCCCACCCCCCCCCCCCCCCACCCCCCCCCCCCCCCACCCCCCCCCCCCCCCACCCCCCCCCCCCCCCACCCCCCCCCCCCCCCACCCCCCCCCCCCCCCACCCCCCCCCCCCCCCACCCCCCCCCCCCCCCACCCCCCCCCCCCCCCACCCCCCCCCCCCCCCACCCCCCCCCCCCCCCACCCCCCCCCCCCCCCACCCCCCCCCCCCCCCACCCCCCCCCCCCCCCACCCCCCCCCCCCCCCACCCCCCCCCCCCCCCACCCCCCCCCCCCCCCACCCCCCCCCCCCCCCACCCCCCCCCCCCCCCACCCCCCCCCCCCCCCACCCCCCCCCCCCCCCACCCCCCCCCCCCCCCACCCCCCCCCCCCCCCACCCCCCCCCCCCCCCACCCCCCCCCCCCCCCACCCCCCCCCCCCCCCACCCCCCCCCCCCCCCACCCCCCCCCCCCCCCACCCCCCCCCCCCCCCACCCCCCCCCCCCCCCACCCCCCCCCCCCCCCACCCCCCCCCCCCCCCACCCCCCCCCCCCCCCACCCCCCCCCCCCCCCACCCCCCCCCCCCCCCACCCCCCCCCCCCCCCACCCCCCCCCCCCCCCACCCCCCCCCCCCCCCACCCCCCCCCCCCCCCACCCCCCCCCCCCCCCACCCCCCCCCCCCCCCACCCCCCCCCCCCCCCACCCCCCCCCCCCCCCACCCCCCCCCCCCCCCACCCCCCCCCCCCCCCACCCCCCCCCCCCCCCACCCCCCCCCCCCCCCACCCCCCCCCCCCCCCACCCCCCCCCCCCCCCACCCCCCCCCCCCCCCACCCCCCCCCCCCCCCACCCCCCCCCCCCCCCACCCCCCCCCCCCCCCACCCCCCCCCCCCCCCACCCCCCCCCCCCCCCACCCCCCCCCCCCCCCACCCCCCCCCCCCCCCACCCCCCCCCCCCCCCACCCCCCCCCCCCCCCACCCCCCCCCCCCCCCACCCCCCCCCCCCCCCACCCCCCCCCCCCCCCACCCCCCCCCCCCCCCACCCCCCCCCCCCCCCACCCCCCCCCCCCCCCACCCCCCCCCCCCCCCACCCCCCCCCCCCCCCACCCCCCCCCCCCCCCACCCCCCCCCCCCCCCACCCCCCCCCCCCCCCACCCCCCCCCCCCCCCACCCCCCCCCCCCCCCACCCCCCCCCCCCCCCACCCCCCCCCCCCCCCACCCCCCCCCCCCCCCACCCCCCCCCCCCCCCACCCCCCCCCCCCCCCACCCCCCCCCCCCCCCACCCCCCCCCCCCCCCACCCCCCCCCCCCCCCACCCCCCCCCCCCCCCACCCCCCCCCCCCCCCACCCCCCCCCCCCCCCACCCCCCCCCCCCCCCACCCCCCCCCCCCCCCACCCCCCCCCCCCCCCACCCCCCCCCCCCCCCACCCCCCCCCCCCCCCACCCCCCCCCCCCCCCACCCCCCCCCCCCCCCACCCCCCCCCCCCCCCACCCCCCCCCCCCCCCACCCCCCCCCCCCCCCACCCCCCCCCCCCCCCACCCCCCCCCCCCCCCACCCCCCCCCCCCCCCACCCCCCCCCCCCCCCACCCCCCCCCCCCCCCACCCCCCCCCCCCCCCACCCCCCCCCCCCCCCACCCCCCCCCCCCCCCACCCCCCCCCCCCCCCACCCCCCCCCCCCCCCACCCCCCCCCCCCCCCACCCCCCCCCCCCCCCACCCCCCCCCCCCCCCACCCCCCCCCCCCCCCACCCCCCCCCCCCCCCACCCCCCCCCCCCCCCACCCCCCCCCCCCCCCACCCCCCCCCCCCCCCACCCCCCCCCCCCCCCACCCCCCCCCCCCCCCACCCCCCCCCCCCCCCACCCCCCCCCCCCCCCACCCCCCCCCCCCCCCACCCCCCCCCCCCCCCACCCCCCCCCCCCCCCACCCCCCCCCCCCCCCACCCCCCCCCCCCCCCACCCCCCCCCCCCCCCACCCCCCCCCCCCCCCACCCCCCCCCCCCCCCACCCCCCCCCCCCCCCACCCCCCCCCCCCCCCACCCCCCCCCCCCCCCACCCCCCCCCCCCCCCACCCCCCCCCCCCCCCACCCCCCCCCCCCCCCACCCCCCCCCCCCCCCACCCCCCCCCCCCCCCACCCCCCCCCCCCCCCACCCCCCCCCCCCCCCACCCCCCCCCCCCCCCACCCCCCCCCCCCCCCACCCCCCCCCCCCCCCACCCCCCCCCCCCCCCACCCCCCCCCCCCCCCACCCCCCCCCCCCCCCACCCCCCCCCCCCCCCACCCCCCCCCCCCCCCACCCCCCCCCCCCCCCACCCCCCCCCCCCCCCACCCCCCCCCCCCCCCACCCCCCCCCCCCCCCACCCCCCCCCCCCCCCACCCCCCCCCCCCCCCACCCCCCCCCCCCCCCACCCCCCCCCCCCCCCACCCCCCCCCCCCCCCACCCCCCCCCCCCCCCACCCCCCCCCCCCCCCACCCCCCCCCCCCCCCACCCCCCCCCCCCCCCACCCCCCCCCCCCCCCACCCCCCCCCCCCCCCACCCCCCCCCCCCCCCACCCCCCCCCCCCCCCACCCCCCCCCCCCCCCACCCCCCCCCCCCCCCACCCCCCCCCCCCCCCACCCCCCCCCCCCCCCACCCCCCCCCCCCCCCACCCCCCCCCCCCCCCACCCCCCCCCCCCCCCACCCCCCCCCCCCCCCACCCCCCCCCCCCCCCACCCCCCCCCCCCCCCACCCCCCCCCCCCCCCACCCCCCCCCCCCCCCACCCCCCCCCCCCCCCACCCCCCCCCCCCCCCACCCCCCCCCCCCCCCACCCCCCCCCCCCCCCACCCCCCCCCCCCCCCACCCCCCCCCCCCCCCACCCCCCCCCCCCCCCACCCCCCCCCCCCCCCACCCCCCCCCCCCCCCACCCCCCCCCCCCCCCACCCCCCCCCCCCCCCACCCCCCCCCCCCCCCACCCCCCCCCCCCCCCACCCCCCCCCCCCCCCACCCCCCCCCCCCCCCACCCCCCCCCCCCCCCACCCCCCCCCCCCCCCACCCCCCCCCCCCCCCACCCCCCCCCCCCCCCACCCCCCCCCCCCCCCACCCCCCCCCCCCCCCACCCCCCCCCCCCCCCACCCCCCCCCCCCCCCACCCCCCCCCCCCCCCACCCCCCCCCCCCCCCACCCCCCCCCCCCCCCACCCCCCCCCCCCCCCACCCCCCCCCCCCCCCACCCCCCCCCCCCCCCACCCCCCCCCCCCCCCACCCCCCCCCCCCCCCACCCCCCCCCCCCCCCACCCCCCCCCCCCCCCACCCCCCCCCCCCCCCACCCCCCCCCCCCCCCACCCCCCCCCCCCCCCACCCCCCCCCCCCCCCACCCCCCCCCCCCCCCACCCCCCCCCCCCCCCACCCCCCCCCCCCCCCACCCCCCCCCCCCCCCACCCCCCCCCCCCCCCACCCCCCCCCCCCCCCACCCCCCCCCCCCCCCACCCCCCCCCCCCCCCACCCCCCCCCCCCCCCACCCCCCCCCCCCCCCACCCCCCCCCCCCCCCACCCCCCCCCCCCCCCACCCCCCCCCCCCCCCACCCCCCCCCCCCCCCACCCCCCCCCCCCCCCACCCCCCCCCCCCCCCACCCCCCCCCCCCCCCACCCCCCCCCCCCCCCACCCCCCCCCCCCCCCACCCCCCCCCCCCCCCACCCCCCCCCCCCCCCACCCCCCCCCCCCCCCACCCCCCCCCCCCCCCACCCCCCCCCCCCCCCACCCCCCCCCCCCCCCACCCCCCCCCCCCCCCACCCCCCCCCCCCCCCACCCCCCCCCCCCCCCACCCCCCCCCCCCCCCACCCCCCCCCCCCCCCACCCCCCCCCCCCCCCACCCCCCCCCCCCCCCACCCCCCCCCCCCCCCACCCCCCCCCCCCCCCACCCCCCCCCCCCCCCACCCCCCCCCCCCCCCACCCCCCCCCCCCCCCACCCCCCCCCCCCCCCACCCCCCCCCCCCCCCACCCCCCCCCCCCCCCACCCCCCCCCCCCCCCACCCCCCCCCCCCCCCACCCCCCCCCCCCCCCACCCCCCCCCCCCCCCACCCCCCCCCCCCCCCACCCCCCCCCCCCCCCACCCCCCCCCCCCCCCACCCCCCCCCCCCCCCACCCCCCCCCCCCCCCACCCCCCCCCCCCCCCACCCCCCCCCCCCCCCACCCCCCCCCCCCCCCACCCCCCCCCCCCCCCACCCCCCCCCCCCCCCACCCCCCCCCCCCCCCACCCCCCCCCCCCCCCACCCCCCCCCCCCCCCACCCCCCCCCCCCCCCACCCCCCCCCCCCCCCACCCCCCCCCCCCCCCACCCCCCCCCCCCCCCACCCCCCCCCCCCCCCACCCCCCCCCCCCCCCACCCCCCCCCCCCCCCACCCCCCCCCCCCCCCACCCCCCCCCCCCCCCACCCCCCCCCCCCCCCACCCCCCCCCCCCCCCACCCCCCCCCCCCCCCACCCCCCCCCCCCCCCACCCCCCCCCCCCCCCACCCCCCCCCCCCCCCACCCCCCCCCCCCCCCACCCCCCCCCCCCCCCACCCCCCCCCCCCCCCACCCCCCCCCCCCCCCACCCCCCCCCCCCCCCACCCCCCCCCCCCCCCACCCCCCCCCCCCCCCACCCCCCCCCCCCCCCACCCCCCCCCCCCCCCACCCCCCCCCCCCCCCACCCCCCCCCCCCCCCACCCCCCCCCCCCCCCACCCCCCCCCCCCCCCACCCCCCCCCCCCCCCACCCCCCCCCCCCCCCACCCCCCCCCCCCCCCACCCCCCCCCCCCCCCACCCCCCCCCCCCCCCACCCCCCCCCCCCCCCACCCCCCCCCCCCCCCACCCCCCCCCCCCCCCACCCCCCCCCCCCCCCACCCCCCCCCCCCCCCACCCCCCCCCCCCCCCACCCCCCCCCCCCCCCACCCCCCCCCCCCCCCACCCCCCCCCCCCCCCACCCCCCCCCCCCCCCACCCCCCCCCCCCCCCACCCCCCCCCCCCCCCACCCCCCCCCCCCCCCACCCCCCCCCCCCCCCACCCCCCCCCCCCCCCACCCCCCCCCCCCCCCACCCCCCCCCCCCCCCACCCCCCCCCCCCCCCACCCCCCCCCCCCCCCACCCCCCCCCCCCCCCACCCCCCCCCCCCCCCACCCCCCCCCCCCCCCACCCCCCCCCCCCCCCACCCCCCCCCCCCCCCACCCCCCCCCCCCCCCACCCCCCCCCCCCCCCACCCCCCCCCCCCCCCACCCCCCCCCCCCCCCACCCCCCCCCCCCCCCACCCCCCCCCCCCCCCACCCCCCCCCCCCCCCACCCCCCCCCCCCCCCACCCCCCCCCCCCCCCACCCCCCCCCCCCCCCACCCCCCCCCCCCCCCACCCCCCCCCCCCCCCACCCCCCCCCCCCCCCACCCCCCCCCCCCCCCACCCCCCCCCCCCCCCACCCCCCCCCCCCCCCACCCCCCCCCCCCCCCACCCCCCCCCCCCCCCACCCCCCCCCCCCCCCACCCCCCCCCCCCCCCACCCCCCCCCCCCCCCACCCCCCCCCCCCCCCACCCCCCCCCCCCCCCACCCCCCCCCCCCCCCACCCCCCCCCCCCCCCACCCCCCCCCCCCCCCACCCCCCCCCCCCCCCACCCCCCCCCCCCCCCACCCCCCCCCCCCCCCACCCCCCCCCCCCCCCACCCCCCCCCCCCCCCACCCCCCCCCCCCCCCACCCCCCCCCCCCCCCACCCCCCCCCCCCCCCACCCCCCCCCCCCCCCACCCCCCCCCCCCCCCACCCCCCCCCCCCCCCACCCCCCCCCCCCCCCACCCCCCCCCCCCCCCACCCCCCCCCCCCCCCACCCCCCCCCCCCCCCACCCCCCCCCCCCCCCACCCCCCCCCCCCCCCACCCCCCCCCCCCCCCACCCCCCCCCCCCCCCACCCCCCCCCCCCCCCACCCCCCCCCCCCCCCACCCCCCCCCCCCCCCACCCCCCCCCCCCCCCACCCCCCCCCCCCCCCACCCCCCCCCCCCCCCACCCCCCCCCCCCCCCACCCCCCCCCCCCCCCACCCCCCCCCCCCCCCACCCCCCCCCCCCCCCACCCCCCCCCCCCCCCACCCCCCCCCCCCCCCACCCCCCCCCCCCCCCACCCCCCCCCCCCCCCACCCCCCCCCCCCCCCACCCCCCCCCCCCCCCACCCCCCCCCCCCCCCACCCCCCCCCCCCCCCACCCCCCCCCCCCCCCACCCCCCCCCCCCCCCACCCCCCCCCCCCCCCACCCCCCCCCCCCCCCACCCCCCCCCCCCCCCACCCCCCCCCCCCCCCACCCCCCCCCCCCCCCACCCCCCCCCCCCCCCACCCCCCCCCCCCCCCACCCCCCCCCCCCCCCACCCCCCCCCCCCCCCACCCCCCCCCCCCCCCACCCCCCCCCCCCCCCACCCCCCCCCCCCCCCACCCCCCCCCCCCCCCACCCCCCCCCCCCCCCACCCCCCCCCCCCCCCACCCCCCCCCCCCCCCACCCCCCCCCCCCCCCACCCCCCCCCCCCCCCACCCCCCCCCCCCCCCACCCCCCCCCCCCCCCACCCCCCCCCCCCCCCACCCCCCCCCCCCCCCACCCCCCCCCCCCCCCACCCCCCCCCCCCCCCACCCCCCCCCCCCCCCACCCCCCCCCCCCCCCACCCCCCCCCCCCCCCACCCCCCCCCCCCCCCACCCCCCCCCCCCCCCACCCCCCCCCCCCCCCACCCCCCCCCCCCCCCACCCCCCCCCCCCCCCACCCCCCCCCCCCCCCACCCCCCCCCCCCCCCACCCCCCCCCCCCCCCACCCCCCCCCCCCCCCACCCCCCCCCCCCCCCACCCCCCCCCCCCCCCACCCCCCCCCCCCCCCACCCCCCCCCCCCCCCACCCCCCCCCCCCCCCACCCCCCCCCCCCCCCACCCCCCCCCCCCCCCACCCCCCCCCCCCCCCACCCCCCCCCCCCCCCACCCCCCCCCCCCCCCACCCCCCCCCCCCCCCACCCCCCCCCCCCCCCACCCCCCCCCCCCCCCACCCCCCCCCCCCCCCACCCCCCCCCCCCCCCACCCCCCCCCCCCCCCACCCCCCCCCCCCCCCACCCCCCCCCCCCCCCACCCCCCCCCCCCCCCACCCCCCCCCCCCCCCACCCCCCCCCCCCCCCACCCCCCCCCCCCCCCACCCCCCCCCCCCCCCACCCCCCCCCCCCCCCACCCCCCCCCCCCCCCACCCCCCCCCCCCCCCACCCCCCCCCCCCCCCACCCCCCCCCCCCCCCACCCCCCCCCCCCCCCACCCCCCCCCCCCCCCACCCCCCCCCCCCCCCACCCCCCCCCCCCCCCACCCCCCCCCCCCCCCACCCCCCCCCCCCCCCACCCCCCCCCCCCCCCACCCCCCCCCCCCCCCACCCCCCCCCCCCCCCACCCCCCCCCCCCCCCACCCCCCCCCCCCCCCACCCCCCCCCCCCCCCACCCCCCCCCCCCCCCACCCCCCCCCCCCCCCACCCCCCCCCCCCCCCACCCCCCCCCCCCCCCACCCCCCCCCCCCCCCACCCCCCCCCCCCCCCACCCCCCCCCCCCCCCACCCCCCCCCCCCCCCACCCCCCCCCCCCCCCACCCCCCCCCCCCCCCACCCCCCCCCCCCCCCACCCCCCCCCCCCCCCACCCCCCCCCCCCCCCACCCCCCCCCCCCCCCACCCCCCCCCCCCCCCACCCCCCCCCCCCCCCACCCCCCCCCCCCCCCACCCCCCCCCCCCCCCACCCCCCCCCCCCCCCACCCCCCCCCCCCCCCACCCCCCCCCCCCCCCACCCCCCCCCCCCCCCACCCCCCCCCCCCCCCACCCCCCCCCCCCCCCACCCCCCCCCCCCCCCACCCCCCCCCCCCCCCACCCCCCCCCCCCCCCACCCCCCCCCCCCCCCACCCCCCCCCCCCCCCACCCCCCCCCCCCCCCACCCCCCCCCCCCCCCACCCCCCCCCCCCCCCACCCCCCCCCCCCCCCACCCCCCCCCCCCCCCACCCCCCCCCCCCCCCACCCCCCCCCCCCCCCACCCCCCCCCCCCCCCACCCCCCCCCCCCCCCACCCCCCCCCCCCCCCACCCCCCCCCCCCCCCACCCCCCCCCCCCCCCACCCCCCCCCCCCCCCACCCCCCCCCCCCCCCACCCCCCCCCCCCCCCACCCCCCCCCCCCCCCACCCCCCCCCCCCCCCACCCCCCCCCCCCCCCACCCCCCCCCCCCCCCACCCCCCCCCCCCCCCACCCCCCCCCCCCCCCACCCCCCCCCCCCCCCACCCCCCCCCCCCCCCACCCCCCCCCCCCCCCACCCCCCCCCCCCCCCACCCCCCCCCCCCCCCACCCCCCCCCCCCCCCACCCCCCCCCCCCCCCACCCCCCCCCCCCCCCACCCCCCCCCCCCCCCACCCCCCCCCCCCCCCACCCCCCCCCCCCCCCACCCCCCCCCCCCCCCACCCCCCCCCCCCCCCACCCCCCCCCCCCCCCACCCCCCCCCCCCCCCACCCCCCCCCCCCCCCACCCCCCCCCCCCCCCACCCCCCCCCCCCCCCACCCCCCCCCCCCCCCACCCCCCCCCCCCCCCACCCCCCCCCCCCCCCACCCCCCCCCCCCCCCACCCCCCCCCCCCCCCACCCCCCCCCCCCCCCACCCCCCCCCCCCCCCACCCCCCCCCCCCCCCACCCCCCCCCCCCCCCACCCCCCCCCCCCCCCACCCCCCCCCCCCCCCACCCCCCCCCCCCCCCACCCCCCCCCCCCCCCACCCCCCCCCCCCCCCACCCCCCCCCCCCCCCACCCCCCCCCCCCCCCACCCCCCCCCCCCCCCACCCCCCCCCCCCCCCACCCCCCCCCCCCCCCACCCCCCCCCCCCCCCACCCCCCCCCCCCCCCACCCCCCCCCCCCCCCACCCCCCCCCCCCCCCACCCCCCCCCCCCCCCACCCCCCCCCCCCCCCACCCCCCCCCCCCCCCACCCCCCCCCCCCCCCACCCCCCCCCCCCCCCACCCCCCCCCCCCCCCACCCCCCCCCCCCCCCACCCCCCCCCCCCCCCACCCCCCCCCCCCCCCACCCCCCCCCCCCCCCACCCCCCCCCCCCCCCACCCCCCCCCCCCCCCACCCCCCCCCCCCCCCACCCCCCCCCCCCCCCACCCCCCCCCCCCCCCACCCCCCCCCCCCCCCACCCCCCCCCCCCCCCACCCCCCCCCCCCCCCACCCCCCCCCCCCCCCACCCCCCCCCCCCCCCACCCCCCCCCCCCCCCACCCCCCCCCCCCCCCACCCCCCCCCCCCCCCACCCCCCCCCCCCCCCACCCCCCCCCCCCCCCACCCCCCCCCCCCCCCACCCCCCCCCCCCCCCACCCCCCCCCCCCCCCACCCCCCCCCCCCCCCACCCCCCCCCCCCCCCACCCCCCCCCCCCCCCACCCCCCCCCCCCCCCACCCCCCCCCCCCCCCACCCCCCCCCCCCCCCACCCCCCCCCCCCCCCACCCCCCCCCCCCCCCACCCCCCCCCCCCCCCACCCCCCCCCCCCCCCACCCCCCCCCCCCCCCACCCCCCCCCCCCCCCACCCCCCCCCCCCCCCACCCCCCCCCCCCCCCACCCCCCCCCCCCCCCACCCCCCCCCCCCCCCACCCCCCCCCCCCCCCACCCCCCCCCCCCCCCACCCCCCCCCCCCCCCACCCCCCCCCCCCCCCACCCCCCCCCCCCCCCACCCCCCCCCCCCCCCACCCCCCCCCCCCCCCACCCCCCCCCCCCCCCACCCCCCCCCCCCCCCACCCCCCCCCCCCCCCACCCCCCCCCCCCCCCACCCCCCCCCCCCCCCACCCCCCCCCCCCCCCACCCCCCCCCCCCCCCACCCCCCCCCCCCCCCACCCCCCCCCCCCCCCACCCCCCCCCCCCCCCACCCCCCCCCCCCCCCACCCCCCCCCCCCCCCACCCCCCCCCCCCCCCACCCCCCCCCCCCCCCACCCCCCCCCCCCCCCACCCCCCCCCCCCCCCACCCCCCCCCCCCCCCACCCCCCCCCCCCCCCACCCCCCCCCCCCCCCACCCCCCCCCCCCCCCACCCCCCCCCCCCCCCACCCCCCCCCCCCCCCACCCCCCCCCCCCCCCACCCCCCCCCCCCCCCACCCCCCCCCCCCCCCACCCCCCCCCCCCCCCACCCCCCCCCCCCCCCACCCCCCCCCCCCCCCACCCCCCCCCCCCCCCACCCCCCCCCCCCCCCACCCCCCCCCCCCCCCACCCCCCCCCCCCCCCACCCCCCCCCCCCCCCACCCCCCCCCCCCCCCACCCCCCCCCCCCCCCACCCCCCCCCCCCCCCACCCCCCCCCCCCCCCACCCCCCCCCCCCCCCACCCCCCCCCCCCCCCACCCCCCCCCCCCCCCACCCCCCCCCCCCCCCACCCCCCCCCCCCCCCACCCCCCCCCCCCCCCACCCCCCCCCCCCCCCACCCCCCCCCCCCCCCACCCCCCCCCCCCCCCACCCCCCCCCCCCCCCACCCCCCCCCCCCCCCACCCCCCCCCCCCCCCACCCCCCCCCCCCCCCACCCCCCCCCCCCCCCACCCCCCCCCCCCCCCACCCCCCCCCCCCCCCACCCCCCCCCCCCCCCACCCCCCCCCCCCCCCACCCCCCCCCCCCCCCACCCCCCCCCCCCCCCACCCCCCCCCCCCCCCACCCCCCCCCCCCCCCACCCCCCCCCCCCCCCACCCCCCCCCCCCCCCACCCCCCCCCCCCCCCACCCCCCCCCCCCCCCACCCCCCCCCCCCCCCACCCCCCCCCCCCCCCACCCCCCCCCCCCCCCACCCCCCCCCCCCCCCACCCCCCCCCCCCCCCACCCCCCCCCCCCCCCACCCCCCCCCCCCCCCACCCCCCCCCCCCCCCACCCCCCCCCCCCCCCACCCCCCCCCCCCCCCACCCCCCCCCCCCCCCACCCCCCCCCCCCCCCACCCCCCCCCCCCCCCACCCCCCCCCCCCCCCACCCCCCCCCCCCCCCACCCCCCCCCCCCCCCACCCCCCCCCCCCCCCACCCCCCCCCCCCCCCACCCCCCCCCCCCCCCACCCCCCCCCCCCCCCACCCCCCCCCCCCCCCACCCCCCCCCCCCCCCACCCCCCCCCCCCCCCACCCCCCCCCCCCCCCACCCCCCCCCCCCCCCACCCCCCCCCCCCCCCACCCCCCCCCCCCCCCACCCCCCCCCCCCCCCACCCCCCCCCCCCCCCACCCCCCCCCCCCCCCACCCCCCCCCCCCCCCACCCCCCCCCCCCCCCACCCCCCCCCCCCCCCACCCCCCCCCCCCCCCACCCCCCCCCCCCCCCACCCCCCCCCCCCCCCACCCCCCCCCCCCCCCACCCCCCCCCCCCCCCACCCCCCCCCCCCCCCACCCCCCCCCCCCCCCACCCCCCCCCCCCCCCACCCCCCCCCCCCCCCACCCCCCCCCCCCCCCACCCCCCCCCCCCCCCACCCCCCCCCCCCCCCACCCCCCCCCCCCCCCACCCCCCCCCCCCCCCACCCCCCCCCCCCCCCACCCCCCCCCCCCCCCACCCCCCCCCCCCCCCACCCCCCCCCCCCCCCACCCCCCCCCCCCCCCACCCCCCCCCCCCCCCACCCCCCCCCCCCCCCACCCCCCCCCCCCCCCACCCCCCCCCCCCCCCACCCCCCCCCCCCCCCACCCCCCCCCCCCCCCACCCCCCCCCCCCCCCACCCCCCCCCCCCCCCACCCCCCCCCCCCCCCACCCCCCCCCCCCCCCACCCCCCCCCCCCCCCACCCCCCCCCCCCCCCACCCCCCCCCCCCCCCACCCCCCCCCCCCCCCACCCCCCCCCCCCCCCACCCCCCCCCCCCCCCACCCCCCCCCCCCCCCACCCCCCCCCCCCCCCACCCCCCCCCCCCCCCACCCCCCCCCCCCCCCACCCCCCCCCCCCCCCACCCCCCCCCCCCCCCACCCCCCCCCCCCCCCACCCCCCCCCCCCCCCACCCCCCCCCCCCCCCACCCCCCCCCCCCCCCACCCCCCCCCCCCCCCACCCCCCCCCCCCCCCACCCCCCCCCCCCCCCACCCCCCCCCCCCCCCACCCCCCCCCCCCCCCACCCCCCCCCCCCCCCACCCCCCCCCCCCCCCACCCCCCCCCCCCCCCACCCCCCCCCCCCCCCACCCCCCCCCCCCCCCACCCCCCCCCCCCCCCACCCCCCCCCCCCCCCACCCCCCCCCCCCCCCACCCCCCCCCCCCCCCACCCCCCCCCCCCCCCACCCCCCCCCCCCCCCACCCCCCCCCCCCCCCACCCCCCCCCCCCCCCACCCCCCCCCCCCCCCACCCCCCCCCCCCCCCACCCCCCCCCCCCCCCACCCCCCCCCCCCCCCACCCCCCCCCCCCCCCACCCCCCCCCCCCCCCACCCCCCCCCCCCCCCACCCCCCCCCCCCCCCACCCCCCCCCCCCCCCACCCCCCCCCCCCCCCACCCCCCCCCCCCCCCACCCCCCCCCCCCCCCACCCCCCCCCCCCCCCACCCCCCCCCCCCCCCACCCCCCCCCCCCCCCACCCCCCCCCCCCCCCACCCCCCCCCCCCCCCACCCCCCCCCCCCCCCACCCCCCCCCCCCCCCACCCCCCCCCCCCCCCACCCCCCCCCCCCCCCACCCCCCCCCCCCCCCACCCCCCCCCCCCCCCACCCCCCCCCCCCCCCACCCCCCCCCCCCCCCACCCCCCCCCCCCCCCACCCCCCCCCCCCCCCACCCCCCCCCCCCCCCACCCCCCCCCCCCCCCACCCCCCCCCCCCCCCACCCCCCCCCCCCCCCACCCCCCCCCCCCCCCACCCCCCCCCCCCCCCACCCCCCCCCCCCCCCACCCCCCCCCCCCCCCACCCCCCCCCCCCCCCACCCCCCCCCCCCCCCACCCCCCCCCCCCCCCACCCCCCCCCCCCCCCACCCCCCCCCCCCCCCACCCCCCCCCCCCCCCACCCCCCCCCCCCCCCACCCCCCCCCCCCCCCACCCCCCCCCCCCCCCACCCCCCCCCCCCCCCACCCCCCCCCCCCCCCACCCCCCCCCCCCCCCACCCCCCCCCCCCCCCACCCCCCCCCCCCCCCACCCCCCCCCCCCCCCACCCCCCCCCCCCCCCACCCCCCCCCCCCCCCACCCCCCCCCCCCCCCACCCCCCCCCCCCCCCACCCCCCCCCCCCCCCACCCCCCCCCCCCCCCACCCCCCCCCCCCCCCACCCCCCCCCCCCCCCACCCCCCCCCCCCCCCACCCCCCCCCCCCCCCACCCCCCCCCCCCCCCACCCCCCCCCCCCCCCACCCCCCCCCCCCCCCACCCCCCCCCCCCCCCACCCCCCCCCCCCCCCACCCCCCCCCCCCCCCACCCCCCCCCCCCCCCACCCCCCCCCCCCCCCACCCCCCCCCCCCCCCACCCCCCCCCCCCCCCACCCCCCCCCCCCCCCACCCCCCCCCCCCCCCACCCCCCCCCCCCCCCACCCCCCCCCCCCCCCACCCCCCCCCCCCCCCACCCCCCCCCCCCCCCACCCCCCCCCCCCCCCACCCCCCCCCCCCCCCACCCCCCCCCCCCCCCACCCCCCCCCCCCCCCACCCCCCCCCCCCCCCACCCCCCCCCCCCCCCACCCCCCCCCCCCCCCACCCCCCCCCCCCCCCACCCCCCCCCCCCCCCACCCCCCCCCCCCCCCACCCCCCCCCCCCCCCACCCCCCCCCCCCCCCACCCCCCCCCCCCCCCACCCCCCCCCCCCCCCACCCCCCCCCCCCCCCACCCCCCCCCCCCCCCACCCCCCCCCCCCCCCACCCCCCCCCCCCCCCACCCCCCCCCCCCCCCACCCCCCCCCCCCCCCACCCCCCCCCCCCCCCACCCCCCCCCCCCCCCACCCCCCCCCCCCCCCACCCCCCCCCCCCCCCACCCCCCCCCCCCCCCACCCCCCCCCCCCCCCACCCCCCCCCCCCCCCACCCCCCCCCCCCCCCACCCCCCCCCCCCCCCACCCCCCCCCCCCCCCACCCCCCCCCCCCCCCACCCCCCCCCCCCCCCACCCCCCCCCCCCCCCACCCCCCCCCCCCCCCACCCCCCCCCCCCCCCACCCCCCCCCCCCCCCACCCCCCCCCCCCCCCACCCCCCCCCCCCCCCACCCCCCCCCCCCCCCACCCCCCCCCCCCCCCACCCCCCCCCCCCCCCACCCCCCCCCCCCCCCACCCCCCCCCCCCCCCACCCCCCCCCCCCCCCACCCCCCCCCCCCCCCACCCCCCCCCCCCCCCACCCCCCCCCCCCCCCACCCCCCCCCCCCCCCACCCCCCCCCCCCCCCACCCCCCCCCCCCCCCACCCCCCCCCCCCCCCACCCCCCCCCCCCCCCACCCCCCCCCCCCCCCACCCCCCCCCCCCCCCACCCCCCCCCCCCCCCACCCCCCCCCCCCCCCACCCCCCCCCCCCCCCACCCCCCCCCCCCCCCACCCCCCCCCCCCCCCACCCCCCCCCCCCCCCACCCCCCCCCCCCCCCACCCCCCCCCCCCCCCACCCCCCCCCCCCCCCACCCCCCCCCCCCCCCACCCCCCCCCCCCCCCACCCCCCCCCCCCCCCACCCCCCCCCCCCCCCACCCCCCCCCCCCCCCACCCCCCCCCCCCCCCACCCCCCCCCCCCCCCACCCCCCCCCCCCCCCACCCCCCCCCCCCCCCACCCCCCCCCCCCCCCACCCCCCCCCCCCCCCACCCCCCCCCCCCCCCACCCCCCCCCCCCCCCACCCCCCCCCCCCCCCACCCCCCCCCCCCCCCACCCCCCCCCCCCCCCACCCCCCCCCCCCCCCACCCCCCCCCCCCCCCACCCCCCCCCCCCCCCACCCCCCCCCCCCCCCACCCCCCCCCCCCCCCACCCCCCCCCCCCCCCACCCCCCCCCCCCCCCACCCCCCCCCCCCCCCACCCCCCCCCCCCCCCACCCCCCCCCCCCCCCACCCCCCCCCCCCCCCACCCCCCCCCCCCCCCACCCCCCCCCCCCCCCACCCCCCCCCCCCCCCACCCCCCCCCCCCCCCACCCCCCCCCCCCCCCACCCCCCCCCCCCCCCACCCCCCCCCCCCCCCACCCCCCCCCCCCCCCACCCCCCCCCCCCCCCACCCCCCCCCCCCCCCACCCCCCCCCCCCCCCACCCCCCCCCCCCCCCACCCCCCCCCCCCCCCACCCCCCCCCCCCCCCACCCCCCCCCCCCCCCACCCCCCCCCCCCCCCACCCCCCCCCCCCCCCACCCCCCCCCCCCCCCACCCCCCCCCCCCCCCACCCCCCCCCCCCCCCACCCCCCCCCCCCCCCACCCCCCCCCCCCCCCACCCCCCCCCCCCCCCACCCCCCCCCCCCCCCACCCCCCCCCCCCCCCACCCCCCCCCCCCCCCACCCCCCCCCCCCCCCACCCCCCCCCCCCCCCACCCCCCCCCCCCCCCACCCCCCCCCCCCCCCACCCCCCCCCCCCCCCACCCCCCCCCCCCCCCACCCCCCCCCCCCCCCACCCCCCCCCCCCCCCACCCCCCCCCCCCCCCACCCCCCCCCCCCCCCACCCCCCCCCCCCCCCACCCCCCCCCCCCCCCACCCCCCCCCCCCCCCACCCCCCCCCCCCCCCACCCCCCCCCCCCCCCACCCCCCCCCCCCCCCACCCCCCCCCCCCCCCACCCCCCCCCCCCCCCACCCCCCCCCCCCCCCACCCCCCCCCCCCCCCACCCCCCCCCCCCCCCACCCCCCCCCCCCCCCACCCCCCCCCCCCCCCACCCCCCCCCCCCCCCACCCCCCCCCCCCCCCACCCCCCCCCCCCCCCACCCCCCCCCCCCCCCACCCCCCCCCCCCCCCACCCCCCCCCCCCCCCACCCCCCCCCCCCCCCACCCCCCCCCCCCCCCACCCCCCCCCCCCCCCACCCCCCCCCCCCCCCACCCCCCCCCCCCCCCACCCCCCCCCCCCCCCACCCCCCCCCCCCCCCACCCCCCCCCCCCCCCACCCCCCCCCCCCCCCACCCCCCCCCCCCCCCACCCCCCCCCCCCCCCACCCCCCCCCCCCCCCACCCCCCCCCCCCCCCACCCCCCCCCCCCCCCACCCCCCCCCCCCCCCACCCCCCCCCCCCCCCACCCCCCCCCCCCCCCACCCCCCCCCCCCCCCACCCCCCCCCCCCCCCACCCCCCCCCCCCCCCACCCCCCCCCCCCCCCACCCCCCCCCCCCCCCACCCCCCCCCCCCCCCACCCCCCCCCCCCCCCACCCCCCCCCCCCCCCACCCCCCCCCCCCCCCACCCCCCCCCCCCCCCACCCCCCCCCCCCCCCACCCCCCCCCCCCCCCACCCCCCCCCCCCCCCACCCCCCCCCCCCCCCACCCCCCCCCCCCCCCACCCCCCCCCCCCCCCACCCCCCCCCCCCCCCACCCCCCCCCCCCCCCACCCCCCCCCCCCCCCACCCCCCCCCCCCCCCACCCCCCCCCCCCCCCACCCCCCCCCCCCCCCACCCCCCCCCCCCCCCACCCCCCCCCCCCCCCACCCCCCCCCCCCCCCACCCCCCCCCCCCCCCACCCCCCCCCCCCCCCACCCCCCCCCCCCCCCACCCCCCCCCCCCCCCACCCCCCCCCCCCCCCACCCCCCCCCCCCCCCACCCCCCCCCCCCCCCACCCCCCCCCCCCCCCACCCCCCCCCCCCCCCACCCCCCCCCCCCCCCACCCCCCCCCCCCCCCACCCCCCCCCCCCCCCACCCCCCCCCCCCCCCACCCCCCCCCCCCCCCACCCCCCCCCCCCCCCACCCCCCCCCCCCCCCACCCCCCCCCCCCCCCACCCCCCCCCCCCCCCACCCCCCCCCCCCCCCACCCCCCCCCCCCCCCACCCCCCCCCCCCCCCACCCCCCCCCCCCCCCACCCCCCCCCCCCCCCACCCCCCCCCCCCCCCACCCCCCCCCCCCCCCACCCCCCCCCCCCCCCACCCCCCCCCCCCCCCACCCCCCCCCCCCCCCACCCCCCCCCCCCCCCACCCCCCCCCCCCCCCACCCCCCCCCCCCCCCACCCCCCCCCCCCCCCACCCCCCCCCCCCCCCACCCCCCCCCCCCCCCACCCCCCCCCCCCCCCACCCCCCCCCCCCCCCACCCCCCCCCCCCCCCACCCCCCCCCCCCCCCACCCCCCCCCCCCCCCACCCCCCCCCCCCCCCACCCCCCCCCCCCCCCACCCCCCCCCCCCCCCACCCCCCCCCCCCCCCACCCCCCCCCCCCCCCACCCCCCCCCCCCCCCACCCCCCCCCCCCCCCACCCCCCCCCCCCCCCACCCCCCCCCCCCCCCACCCCCCCCCCCCCCCACCCCCCCCCCCCCCCACCCCCCCCCCCCCCCACCCCCCCCCCCCCCCACCCCCCCCCCCCCCCACCCCCCCCCCCCCCCACCCCCCCCCCCCCCCACCCCCCCCCCCCCCCACCCCCCCCCCCCCCCACCCCCCCCCCCCCCCACCCCCCCCCCCCCCCACCCCCCCCCCCCCCCACCCCCCCCCCCCCCCACCCCCCCCCCCCCCCACCCCCCCCCCCCCCCACCCCCCCCCCCCCCCACCCCCCCCCCCCCCCACCCCCCCCCCCCCCCACCCCCCCCCCCCCCCACCCCCCCCCCCCCCCACCCCCCCCCCCCCCCACCCCCCCCCCCCCCCACCCCCCCCCCCCCCCACCCCCCCCCCCCCCCACCCCCCCCCCCCCCCACCCCCCCCCCCCCCCACCCCCCCCCCCCCCCACCCCCCCCCCCCCCCACCCCCCCCCCCCCCCACCCCCCCCCCCCCCCACCCCCCCCCCCCCCCACCCCCCCCCCCCCCCACCCCCCCCCCCCCCCACCCCCCCCCCCCCCCACCCCCCCCCCCCCCCACCCCCCCCCCCCCCCACCCCCCCCCCCCCCCACCCCCCCCCCCCCCCACCCCCCCCCCCCCCCACCCCCCCCCCCCCCCACCCCCCCCCCCCCCCACCCCCCCCCCCCCCCACCCCCCCCCCCCCCCACCCCCCCCCCCCCCCACCCCCCCCCCCCCCCACCCCCCCCCCCCCCCACCCCCCCCCCCCCCCACCCCCCCCCCCCCCCACCCCCCCCCCCCCCCACCCCCCCCCCCCCCCACCCCCCCCCCCCCCCACCCCCCCCCCCCCCCACCCCCCCCCCCCCCCACCCCCCCCCCCCCCCACCCCCCCCCCCCCCCACCCCCCCCCCCCCCCACCCCCCCCCCCCCCCACCCCCCCCCCCCCCCACCCCCCCCCCCCCCCACCCCCCCCCCCCCCCACCCCCCCCCCCCCCCACCCCCCCCCCCCCCCACCCCCCCCCCCCCCCACCCCCCCCCCCCCCCACCCCCCCCCCCCCCCACCCCCCCCCCCCCCCACCCCCCCCCCCCCCCACCCCCCCCCCCCCCCACCCCCCCCCCCCCCCACCCCCCCCCCCCCCCACCCCCCCCCCCCCCCACCCCCCCCCCCCCCCACCCCCCCCCCCCCCCACCCCCCCCCCCCCCCACCCCCCCCCCCCCCCACCCCCCCCCCCCCCCACCCCCCCCCCCCCCCACCCCCCCCCCCCCCCACCCCCCCCCCCCCCCACCCCCCCCCCCCCCCACCCCCCCCCCCCCCCACCCCCCCCCCCCCCCACCCCCCCCCCCCCCCACCCCCCCCCCCCCCCACCCCCCCCCCCCCCCACCCCCCCCCCCCCCCACCCCCCCCCCCCCCCACCCCCCCCCCCCCCCACCCCCCCCCCCCCCCACCCCCCCCCCCCCCCACCCCCCCCCCCCCCCACCCCCCCCCCCCCCCACCCCCCCCCCCCCCCACCCCCCATAATAATAATAATAATAATAATAATAATAATAATAATAATAATAATATTTTTTCTTTTTTTCTTTTAACTAATCCTAATATTTTAACTAATCTTTTAACTAATCCCAATCAGAGAAGAGCCTTTACACTTGCTCGTTTTAACGTTTTCCCCTCTGCTTTATTACGTGGTAGATTCAACAACTTAGAAATGAGTAAAAGGGTGTGCTCTTGTAACAAACAACAAATTGAAACATTGATACATCAATTGTTCTGCTGCCCTAAGTCCGCAAATATTAGATTAAAATATTCTAATATTTTTTCTCTGATTCATGATGAAATAGATGCTCCATGCAGACTCCTTTTTTTACTGGATAATTCTGTTCACACAACTTGTGAAATGGTAGCAAATTTTTTATTGGAAGTGATGTATAACCAATAGCCTACACTTATGCTATATATTTTGCATTTGAATACTGCTTTTATTATAAATTCTGTATTTTTGATAGGATTTTATTCTATTTGTTTTATGTCAAATAAAGGCTTAAAAAGAAAAAAATAATACTAATAATACTAATAATACTAATAATACTAATAATATTAATACTACCAATACCAATAATACTAATAACAACAACAACAACAACAACAACAACAACAACAACAACAACAACAACAACAACGTTGGATGTTGTTCAATGTGCAGGCATTTGTTGGACTGTTGATCAGGTGAAGGTTGAGAGCCTCTTGCACCCCCTGGTTTGGACTTCCCAATCATCGTTATTTTTATTGTAATAAAACAGTATTTGTTGGCTAGGTTTTTGTTGTGCTTTTCAGATAAACTCTGGTCACTACAGTGCAGCAGAATTATGCTTCTTGGATGCTTCTGATGTCCTGACAGCATGGTGTAGTGGTGAAGAGCAGGTGGATTCTAATCTGGAGAACCAGGTTTGATTCCCCACTGTTCCACCTGAGTGGTGGAGGCTTATCTGGTGAACCAGATGTGTTTCCGCACTCCTACATTCCTGCTGGGTGGCCTTGGGCTAGTCGCAGTTCTTCAGAACTCTCTCAGCCCCACCTACTTCACAAGGTGTCTGCTGCGTATAGAGGAAGGGAAAGGAGCTTGTAAGCCATCTTGAGTTTCCTTACAGGAGAGAAAGGTAGGGTATAAATCCAAACTCTTATTATTATTCTGTGCTGGTCTTGGGCCATGGAAAAACCTTGATTGAACTATCCTAGCTGGTTTTAGTATTGTCTCAAAATTCAAAATGGGTGAACATAAGAAATCCTACTTCGTGCGAACATTCATAATAACAAAAAGAAACCCTTCTGACTATGTTTCCAGAGAAACAGCACAGGATATTGGAGCAAGACAGTCATATTTTTGCAAACTCTCTGTGTTAATTATTAGTTACTTGGAGTGCAGTGATAAAAGCATCTTCAATATACAGTAGCCCTTTCTTCTTGGCCTAATTAAAGGCAACAAATGGGCAAATGGATTCATTAGCCTGGCTTTTTTTTAAGGGATTCGGTTCACATTTTGAGGAAATGCACTGTTGAGTTGTTGTTCTTTCGAATACATGCTTCTGTTCTCTATAATTATGATCTGGGAGCAAACAACTTGCTGATTAGAGTTGGCCCTAATGCTATTACCTGTCAAATTGTTGACTAAGGGTAGCCACTTGTCAACAAAGCCATGATTTACATTTCCGGAAGTGAGCGCCAGAGCCACTCTCGCTTCTCGTAAATTCACAGAGCAAGCCTCTAACGTCTGCTGACTTCATGTCATCCTCTGGAACCTTCATGGGGAGGATTATTTTTGGAAATCGAGAAATACGCATGGAAGGAAACAAGTGGGAATAGCCGAACTGCAGCGGAAACTGCTGCAAAATCAATCAAGTCAAAACAAATGGTCATACGAGAGCGGAATCAAGGGAACTGGAGGACAGTAGGTGTAAACATACTGGGAAAGTAGCTTATTATTTCCTAATTGTTGTAGAAATCCCATATGTTGCTTGTCAATTAAGGTTTTTCCTGTCAATTGAGATTTTGAACTCAAGCCTTCTTCCTTCAGAAGTTAAGTGGGGTCCCTCATGTCCAATGGTGGAACTTCTGTGGTGGGACCCTGATTAGAGACTTTGTTCCTTGTGCATTGTGATGACATTCTAGCCATTGTAATGAAATTTAGGCAAAGGGTTAAGCAATTTTTTACTTCAATTGTTAATAACTGATTTGAAGGATGCCTACCTCACAGGGTGTTTGTTGTGAGGGGGGAAGGGAAAGGAGATTGTAAGCCCCTTTGAGTCTCTTGCAGGAGAGAAAGGGGGGATATAAATCCAAACTCCTCCTCCTCCTCCTCCTCCTCCTCCTCCTCCTCCTCTTCTTCTTCTTCTTCTTCTTCTTCTTCTTCTTCTTCTTCTTCTTCTTCTTCTTCTTCTTCTTCTTCTTCTTCTTCTTCTTCTTCTTCTAGTGTCATGTAGCCTCTCTCTTTCATCCTCTCTCTCAGCTTCTGATTATTGGACATATTTTATAGATGCACTGAATGTATTTGTTAGTGGCCTTCAGCAGAAAAGATGTGGTACAGATGTTTTAATTAATTAATTTGGATTATCTCATTTTTAATGCATAGCATCACCATAAGTTGAAATTGACTTGAAGGCCCTTCTCTCTCTCTCTCTCTCTCTCTCTCTCTCTCTCTCTCTCTCTCTCTCTCTCTCTCTCACACACACACACACACACACACACACAATATTACTTAATTAAAAAAAACATAAAATGAAAAGCCGATGGAGTGTTATATTGAGTTTATAAGACTAGGGCTGAAAAGACCCAGGTTCAAACAGCTACTCAGTCAAAAAACTCACTCTATCGGTTCCCTAACCTGGCCTCTTTTGGTCTAATCCCGTGGTGGCGACCCTATGACACTCCAGATGTTCATGGACAACAATTCCCATCCCAGTTCTCCCAAGTGCCAGCATGGCCAACTGTGCCAAGTGGCCATGTTGGCAGGAGTCCTGGATGGGAATTATGGATTCATGAACATCCTGAGAGACTCTATAGGATTCGGCCACCACCTGGGAAGAACACAGTCAATGGAAGAAGTGAGTTCTCTGTGGAGAGCCAGTGTGGTGTAGTGGTTAAGAGCTAGCATCTTCAGAGGCATATGAAGGTGACAGATGTTTCTCTTTTTTTAAAGCTACAATTTTCCATAAATATACCACGTTGTAGAGAAAAATCATGACATGATAAGAGAATTCATGAACCAAATTAAAAAACCTCCAAAGCAGATCCATCTCACTTGATGGATTAACCAGCCTTAGGGTTTTAAACAAACTGGCCTTGAGCCTTTCCAATCCCACTCATAGTAATCCTTCTCTGGAGCATCACTAACCGTCATAACAATGTGGGTTTGGAGACGAGATCAGGTCAGTGCTAATGAAAAGAAACACAACCTTCCTGACTCTGGTGTGGCAAGAGCTAATTAATCCTATTCTTAGAAACCTGCATTAAGGAGAACAATGAGGTGTGTTGTAGCGGAAAGATCCCTCCAAAAACCCCGGGGGATTTATCATCCCAGCCAGCTCACCTGGCAGAATATGACTCATCAATCAACAGCCTTGAATATTCCATGTTTATCTGTAACCATCTGATTAAAAAAAAAAACCTGTGTGCATTTTGTGCAGAAAGGTCCCAGTAGATAATTTGGAGGGCATCATTTCTTTGCAGTGGAATATTGGGGGGCCTCAAGTGAGGAGAGTTGTAAGAATATCTTTTTTTTGCTTCTTTGAACTTTCTTAAACTTTCATGATGGATACTTTCATCCTGTCTTTTTTTTAGCAATTCCCTCCCATTTAATTTGCTTATTTAATTACCTTTTTTGATGCTGTACATCATTTATATGCAACAACAGGTATAACATTTGCTGACTCAGCTACAGAAATTTGCAGTTTTCATGAGAAAAAGACAAGAAGAAGAAGAAGAAGAAGAAGAAGAAGAGGAGGAGGAGGAGGAGGAGGAGGAGGGGGAGTTTGGATTTATATCCCTCTCCTGCAGGAGACTCAAAGGGGCTTACAATCTCCTTGCCCTTCCCCCCTCACAACAAACACTCTGTGAGGTAGGTGGGGCTGAGAGAGCTCCAAAAAGCTGTGACTAGCCCAAGGTCACCCAGCTGGCATGTGTGCGAGTGTACAGGCTAATCTGAATTCCCCAGATAAGCCTCCACAGCTCAGGCGGCAGAGCTGGGAATCAAACCCAGTTCCTCCAGATTAGATACACGAGCTCTTAACCTCCTACGCCACTGCTGCTCCCTAGTGTAGGAGATACCAACCTCCAGGTGGGACCTGGGGATCCCCTGGAATTACGCCTCATCTTCAGACCACAGGGATCAATTTCCTTAGAGAAAACGGATGCTTTGGAGGGTGGACTCTGTGGTATTGTACCCCACTGAGGTCTTGGCCTCCCCAGGCTCTATCCCAACATCTCCAGGAGTTTCCCCAATCTGGATCTGGCAACCACAAGTGCAATTCCATAAAAGCAACCACAGGCATGTCTAGGAAAAATGTAGCCTGTTGCAAAATCTGAGTTTTCCATGCCCCGCTCCCCCCTCCGTATGGGTGGCCACCCTCCCCCACAACAACCAGAATGGATGGGGTGTGGGGTGATTTTCTGCCCCCCACGAGACTAAATGGCCTCAGCCCGGGGACATTTGACCCTATATGTCCTCCTGGGTGGTATGCCCCTGAAAGTAACTCCAACTTTTGAAGTGAATCAGTGAAGATGATGAAGAAGAAGAGTTTTGGATTTATATCCCCCTTTTTTCTCCTGCAGGAGACTCAAAGGGGCTTACAATCTCCTTGCCCTTCCCCCCTCACAACAAACACCCTGTGAGGTAGGTGGGGCTGAGAGAGCTCCGAAGAACAGTGACTAGCCCAAGGTCACCCAGCTGGGGTGTGTGGGAGTGTACAGGCTAATCTGAATTCCCCAGATAAGCCTCCACAGCTCAGGTGGCAGAGCGGGGAATCAAACCTGGTTCCTCCGGATCAGAGTGCCCCTGCTCTTAGCCACTGCTCTTAGCCACTACGCCACTGCTGCTCCCAAGATGCCACATTTACTGACATCCGTACAAATTAGCTATTTCTTCCTGACACTCACTTCTTTCCCCTTTTAGTGGGAACGTTCACTTATTGAGCAGTTCTAGAGGCTAAAAGGGTATGAAAAGTATGGAATTCTTATTCAAATTCTTTTGGTTTCCTTTCCAAGTCCTCAGATACTTCTCCTGAAGGAAACACCAAATTTACTTCTGATAATGCTTCTGATACATATACTACACATTACTGTTTCAGACAGTAGCTGTATGGTCTGTAGTAGATTCAAGTCCAGTAACATCGTGGCAACCAATAAGATTTTTGGGCTATAAGCTTTTGAAAATCAAAGGTTCCATCATCAGATACGTTATCTGACAAAGGGAGATTTGACGCTCAAAACCTTATACCCCTCTTGATCTCAAAGGTTCTACTGGACTCAAACCTAGACATTGTTTTGTGGTTGTATAGTCAATCGGTGGATGTTTATCAGATCCTCTTGCTTTGTATGGAAATTCCAGTGAAAATTTCCTCCAACTCAAGCATCCAGGAGAACTAAAGTGATATGATCCAAAACCAGTTCCTTTATACTTCCTCTCTGATTCCTTGTATCATCTCCTGGCATTTATAAAGATCTAGGGTGCTGTTCATTCTGCCCTTTTCTAATCCTGTGCTAGAACTCTTCCAAAATGAACCTAAGCGCCAGCATCTTCCTCCCAAAACATGACATTTCAATAGAACTGATTTTATGCTTTTAAAAAATTAATGATCTTTTCATCGGTTCTCATTAGCTTGACATCAGGAGAAATTGTATTCACAACAATACACTGTTGAGGTGTTGTAAGCAATACTCCTGTGGAATGTGTAATTCCATACTCATGTTTCCACATTGTGAATGTTGTATCTATAGTATTTTTAAAATCTTGTTCTTCACTTGTAAGCAGTATGTATCATGTCAACACGAACAGGTGCATGTTGTCAGATCTATGACACTGAAATCTGTCCTCCTATAAATCTTGATGAACAGCAAGACAATCGTGTTGTCTTACAGCCATTTCTGTCTGTTCCTAGCCATTGATGAAGGGTGTGTGGTTTCCCAGACTACATCCTAGGAATTTACCACTCCAAACCACGCCCACATTCCAAGGGTGACTGACACAGAAAAAGGGGAGGGATTTAGCTCCTGTGTCCTGTTTGTGGACCCCCCTTTAGGGGCATCCAGTTGGTCACTGTGTGAAACAGAATGCAGAGTAGGTGGGCCATTCATCTGACTCAAGATGGCCACACTTCTTTTCTCTGGCAGGAAGACCCAACAAAATCCATGCCAAAGGAAGTGCTCGTCAAATTGATATTTCAACATAAACAGCCACCTCATGCAGAGAGACTGAGCCAAATTAAATGTGATAGAACAGTCTGTCATAATTTCAAAGTCATTTTTAAAAGTTATGAGATTTTAAAGGTCTTTTCAGGTCCACATTCTGGATCTCTCCTGATTTCCATACCTTTTCAAATGTCAAAAGAGCCATGGGGGACCCCAATATTTCCCCTGCTGCAGCTGTTTTGATACTTGAAAACACATGGGGGGGGGGTCTCATAGCATCCTCTTATATAAAAGGCTAGCTGTGGGGGTGACGACTCAATTCCAGCCAATCATCAAGCACACACAGCTTGGTTTACACAGAATGGTAAAAAAAAAACCCTCAAAAAACAGTGTAATGTGGTGGTTACTCACTGTCTTGCGTACTCACCATTCTTCCCCACTGTTGAATAATTATAGTCACTGCACCATCTTCCTGAGGAGGAACAGACCCAGGCTACACCCCATGGGAGGGTCACGACTGCTGGCAGCCACAACTGTGCCATTAACTGTTGTGAATCAGTACAAACATCTGGGAAGAGGAGCAGGCATCTGTGAAGAGAAGGAGGGGGAGTTGGTGACACAGGGTCAAGGGGGGAGGAAAGGCAAGAGGGGCCCCCCAGTGGCCATCATTAACCCTTGTGTGCCGATGCAGGCATCTGGGAGGAGGAAGAAGATAGGGAGCTGGAGATACAGGGCCAAGGGGGGGAGGAAAGGCAGGTGGGGTTGGCCCCCTCAGTGATCACCGTTAACCCACCAATAGTTTTCTAGAGGCCATTGTATTTGTTCATACAAGAGGCTTTACTGCTAGTTTTAAAATAACTTCAGAAGGGTGACGGAGAACCTGTCGTGGCCACAGTTTCTCCATCACATTTAGCATATGTGTAGCTGCCATAAATTTCACAAAGTGGTTGCTGGAGATATCTGCTGGGGTTCTTATACAAACAGTCCGATGAAGAAGCAGTGAGTTTCTTGGCTGTTTAGATAGTATCAAGATTATCACCCTAAGACTCAGCTCCCTCGAAAAGGGGGGGATTGAGTGTTAATTTCCTAGAAGAACTTAAAAAGGCCCCGAGTACATTTATCTTTGTCATGGGTTCTAGCTGACAGAAACCTACCTTAAAATAATTTACACTATCCATCATAAAAAAAGTTCATCTAATGGGAATACATAGTTTTAGCACTGAACCATAAATTCCCAAGGACATTTGGACAATGAGCAATGAACAGTGGAGCCCATCTTTGGATGGCTCCTTACTCTTGACACCTTAGAGCATCTGATAGTATAGGCCCGAGTGGCTCCTTATACGTTGCCTTCTGTCTTTGGCCATAAGATTCCCGGGGTTTTTTTGCGAGCAGAAAAAGACAGAAGGTGTGATCGGGCATTGCAGGGCCAATGTGTGAGAGAAAGAAACCACGTTCAATCTGTGTGGCAAGATGTCCAATTCCCATCATTCTTACACCTTGGGAAAAGGAGAGATCTTGGGAGGTATCTGACAAACACATTGCAGAAATCATATGTTTTCACTTCTGTTTTCCACTTTTATGGTGAGACTGGTACTACACAAATCCAATGGTAAGAAGAGAAGAAGAGGAGGAGGAGGATTTTGGATTTATGACACCCTTTCTCTCCTGTAAGGAGACTCAAAGGGGCTTACAAACCTTTTCTCTTCCTCTCCCTTGGGAGATAAATGGGGTGGAGACAGTTCTGGGAGAACTGTGACTAACCCAAGGTCACCCAACAGGCTTCATGTGTGGGAGTGGGGAAACACATTCAGTTCATCAGTTAAGAGTCAGCTGCTCATGTGGAGGAGTGGAGAAGCAAACCCGGTTCTCCAGATTAGAGTCAACCCCTGTAAACCACTGCACCACGCTAGCTCTCCAGAGGAGAAAGGAAATCCTAGAATACACTATTCAGACTAATTCTACAGGAAAGAACAGGCTGAAAATGATTTCATATTATTTATTTAAATCAGTGGTTCCTAACATTCAGTGTACTATGCCTCCCCCCATGTACGCAACATTATACATCACCTTTCCCTTATCCATTTGATCTTCACAACCGGGTAAGGTGGGTAGGTGGAGAAAGAGAAATACTCTGGTTCCCAAGTAACCAGCAGCACCATTCTAAGCAGAGCCATATCCTTCCAAGTCCATTGAGTTCAATGGACTGAGAAGCATTTAGCATATCTTGGGGTGGCACTGTTACTCAGCTTCATGGGTGAAGCCAAAAAGTGAGCAGCACTGGTGTAGGAGGTTAAGAGCTCGTGTATCTAATCTGGAGGAACCGGGTTTGATTCCCAGCTCTGCCGCCTGAGCTGTGGAGGCTTATCTGGGGAATTCAGATTAGCCTGTGCACTCCCACACACGCCAGCTGGGTGACCTTGGGCTAGTCACAGCTTCTCGGAGCTCTCTCAGCCCCACCTACCTCACAGGGTGTTTGTTGTGAGGGGGGAAGGGCAAAGAGATTGTAAGCCCCTTTGAGTCTCCTGCAGGAGAGAAAGGGGGGATATAAATCCAAACTCCTCCTCCTCCTCCTCCTCCTCCTCCTCCTCTTCTTCTCCTTCTTCTTCTCCTTCTCCTTCTCCTTCTCCTTCTCCTTCTCCTTCTCCTTCTCCTTCTCCTTCTCCTTCTCCTTCTCCTTCTCCTTCTTCTTCTTCTTCTTCTTCTTCTTCTTCTTCTTCTTCTTCTTCTTCTTCTTCTTCTTCTTCTTCTTCTTCTTCTTCTTCTTCATGGGTGAAGGCAGAAACCAATCTCCCAAATCCTGGTCTTAGTCCAACACATGAGTCTTCTAGTTAAAACTCAAACTCAACCTTTACAGACATACCAGTAAAGTGACAGGGCCAGTTCCGCAGGGCTTGTAAGATAGAGCTATTCCACCAGGCCTATGGATGATGACAGCGATGGTATTCCTTTCATTTTGCCCTACCCTTTCCACTCCCACCTCCATTATGTCCTGATGAGGTCCCTCCTTTCCCCAGAATCCATCCTCTCCCGGCTCTACCCTCAAATATGTAGGAATTTCACAACCCAGGGCTGACAACCTTAGCATGTCACCAGTCAGTGGTTGTTGAACTGATAGCTTCACACCAGCAAAACCTCACCCAGTTTTCTGACCCCAAAGTATATCCAATGTTCCTGGAATTTTGTCCCTCTCAGTGTGGTGTAATGGTTAAGAGCAGGTGGATTCTACTCTGGAGAACCGGGGTTGATTCCCCACTCCTCCACTTGAGTGGCGGAGGCTTATCTGGTGAACCAGAGGTGTTTCCACACTCCTACATTCCTTCTGGGTGACCTTGAGCTAGTCACAGTTCTCTTCAAACTCTCTCAGCTCTACCTACTTCACAAGCTGTGTGTTGTGGGGAGAGGAAGGGAAAGGAGCTTGTAAGCCACCTTACAGGAATGTGAGGTGGGGTATAATTCCAAACTCTTCCTCCTCCTCTTTCCTCCTCCTCCTCCTCCTCCTCCTCCTCCTCCTCCTCCTTCTTGCAGGAGGGTAAATCCCTCACCTGGATCTGAGTTCAGGCATATTGGAATGTGTAGTGGCAGGTACCGCCCCTTCTTAATTCTTTCGACGTTTCCGAGTAATGGTACGAAGAACTCCTTCCCATTTGCCCGAATGCTGTACATGAGAGAGTACAATATTTCATTTCAACTCTATGATGATGAACGATGGTTCCTCAAAGATCTTTTATAGCATCAGTTGAACACAACTACCAACCTTTTCTTGCTTTTTCAATCCCAGAAGGTTAATCCATCCTGTTTTCTGAGTGATTTTTTTTTTTACAAAGTAAAGGGGAAGAGGGGCTGGAACCCACAAATCATCTGAGGCTGCCTGCCTCAAAAGCCTAACGTGGTCTTCAGAGCTGCTTTAATGAAAACGATCTCCAATTGAGAAGATGACACCACCAATATATTAACGACACAGTAAGTTACTCACTAACTTGCCTGACTCTCAAACTCGCCTCTGGAGAGGCAAGCAGCCTTTGAAGAGGGAGGGCCAAACAGACACACCACTGCAGCCATGAATATTTCATAACTTGTATGAGTTCCCTCCTTCCTCCCCAAAGATACAACCAGATGCATAAAGCAAAATGCAGAGCATCCGTTCATAAGGGTCGAACCTTTGTGCAGATTTCATTTCTGGCTTGAAAAAGGATGTTCAAGAAGCAGACTGAACTTGGCTTGTGATAAATGACCGGACTCAGCAAGGAGTACACTGAAAACATAGCAGAAACCCCCCGGCTTAAATGGGATTTTTAATTCACGTTATCATTTCTCCAACCAATTTTCAATTTGAATTTATCTATTATATTTATACCCCACCCAGGCTCAGGGCAGCTTCCACATAAAGTTAAGAACAACCAATTTTTCAATAACATAATAAATTAATTCTAAAATTCAGTTTCCATAAAGATGGCAAGCCTCTTAATAAAATCCCAGCCTAAAAAATTGAATCAGCCCCTGTTTTAACAGCATCATCATCATCATCATCATCATCATCATCATCATCATCATCATCATCATCATCATCATCATCATCATCATCATCATCATCATCATCATCATCATCATCATCATCATCTTCTTCTTCTTCTTCTTCTTCTTCTTCTTCTTCTTCATCTTCATCTTCATCATCTTCATCATCTTCATCATCATCAAATTTACCAGTTATTATGTGGGGGTAAGGGGAGGGTGCACTAAGTGGAATACAGAAGATGGGATCTAGGTGGCTGACTCCTTTAATTGGAATAATTTTGGCCCCTTCCGCACATGCATAATAATGCACATTCAACCCACTTTCACAAAGACCAGGGGCCTTTCCCCACTCTCGTCGTTCCCCTCTATGCCGCGCACTGCTCTCAGTGCGCAGCATCCCAGGCACGCGCCCGGCAGTCCCCACGACCCCGCGCTCTGCACGGGGCCATCAAAAGGTGCCGTTAAGAAGAGCGCCTGGGATGCCACAGTGAGGGGCTGACAGTGGGCAGTTTCTCGAAGGTTACGCTTGTCGCCGCCCCTGTCGATGGGGAGCGAAGCGAGGAACCCAGCCTACTCCTCCAAATTGGCATACGAGTAAAGGTAAGTGGGGAAAGGCCCCAGGATACTCCTATTCAGATCCATTCATCTATTGACCTTGCTATCATTGTTACTCCCATGCTACAGACTTCTCTGTGACTCACATGCCAGGCTACTCTATTCAGATGGCCTCACCTTTTGCCCCTCACAGTATATATACTCTCCTTGCTTTCCATTCCTACCATCAGATCCTCTGAAGATGCCAGCCACAGATGCAGGCGAAACGTCAGGAGAGAATGCTGCTAGAACACGGCCATACAGCCTGGAAACTACACAGCACCCCACTTTCACAATTGTTTGCAAGTGGATTTTGCGATTCCGCACAATAAAATCCAGCTGCAAAGTGCATCGAAAGTACATTATTCTGCATTATTCTGCAGTAGGGGCCTCAGATTCACAGGATGGCTTCAACCAAGGGCCCAGTGGAATATCTTTGCGTTAAGGTCCCACAGATTCCCCACATCTCTTAATAAATGCTCACCCACCTGGGTACTCAAGCATGGGTAAGCACCAAACATTTGCTACACAATTCAGGAAGTGTTTGATTTTTTTAAAAAAATAATTATTTTGATTGAAGATGCTGTTTCTAATACGCAACCAACTCACAGTTCAAGCAAAGAAAAGATCCACCCATCCCCATTTCAAATCTCCCCTCAGCCATGTAGCTCACTGAGTGAACTGGGGTCAGCCATTTTCTCTCAGAGAATTTCATTCTGACTGGATGGGAAGGAAAAACACAAAACTATTTCCACATTGAAACCAATAAAGAGTAAAGCTTCAACACAACCAGTAAGATGGAATGAAATGTCCTGAATTTGAAAACAACAGCAACAACAATCGTTCACTTGACCAGTCACACCATTCTTTGGCATTCATTTTCTCCCCGAGTCAAAACAACAGTTAGAGACGATTCATGATTCTTCCCTCTTCAGCTCCATCTCCTTTTGTCGCACTCTGTAAAAATAAGTTTCGGCAGAAGGATTATTTTTGTCTGTGTCTCCTTTTTCGAGGCAACTCTGTCACTTGGCAGCTTTGCGCGTTGTCTCTTTGGAGATGTCTGTGCACAAATGCAAGTCTGAGGATTCATATAGACTAGAGGAGAGTAAAAAATGGTTTCTTCCATGAGGGAAAGCTTGCTGGCAGAGAGAAATCTATTAAATTGGGGGATTGTCTTTTCAGGGAAGGATGCAGAACCATCCAGTCTTGACAAACAAGTCTATACAACTGGAACTGTTTTTAGAAAACTGAAAAATGTGATCCCAGTCAAGGGGCACTGGCAAGGTTAGAACCAAAAATGGCACCTGTAAATAAGCTTTTCTGGAAATGGCTACCTGAGGATGATGGGTTGTTGTCGCAAAATGTCCACAAACTTTATTAATGTATCCATTTATGTATGTTTTGGTTTGTATGCTGCCCCCTCCCCAATGGGCTCAAGGTGCCTCACAAGATTTCCATAATACATAACCAATATAAAAACATTTTAAAACATTTAGATCATTTAAAACATAGGTGTCAAACTCGCAGCCCTCCAGATGTCATGGACTACAGTTCCCATCATTCCCTGCCAGCATCATGCTGGCAGGGGATGATGGGAATTGTAGTCCATAACATCTGGAGGGCCACGAGTTTGACACCTGTGATTTAAAACATTTTTTAAAATTAAATCTTCTAACTTTGTGACTTTGGTGGTACCGAGAGTATAATATCAGGGGGAGGGGAGGCCAGGCTGATGAGAACTCTTAGCCATCTCAACCATACATCTGGTGGACAGGTCTCTCTTACAGGGCCTGTTGAATTTCATTAAGTCCCACAGGAACCGGGTCTTACTGTAATAGTTCATACTGATTTTTTAAGGTGTAGCCTGTATTTCAGACTTTATTTATTTATTACATTTATACCCCGCCTACTCTCCCAAAGGAATCAAGGCAGCTTTACATAGAATACGTAATTAAAACATAATTAAAACAGTACCAAATCACAAATATAAATATAAAAACCAGTTTGAAACTACTTAAATTACAAGATGGCTTTTAAAAAATCCTATCAAGGAGCAGGCATGGACCAAGAAACAATATCAGAAATGGTGCCTGGCTGGTGTGTGTTAATTCTATACAATAAAAATAATTATTTAACCAGTGCAAATTATATAACCAATGCAAATGGTTCTTTCTCCCACCCTGGACATTCCACAGGTACATATACTCAACTTGCTTTACTACCATCAGATCGTCTGAAGATGCCAGCCACAGATGCAGGCAAAACGTCGGGATAAAATGCTACTGAAACACGGCCATACAGCCTGAAACCCTCATAACATCCTATAATTATTTGGTTACAGAATGTACAGTTTCCAGCTCAACCTTTGAGGCTCCCTGTATTGTTATGGCTGAGTTCTCTCCTCCTCTTTCATTGGTATTTGATTCTGTCCTGGCTACATGTGCTTGGACTCTCTCCGCCTCAGCGACACAATTCATTTGAAATCCAAAGTTGGCACCTCTCACTGCTACGCACAGGTCTACCCCAGCGCTGGAGAAGCAACGACCTATTTTGCTTGTGCAAGCTGGGGCTGATTGTGCACGCCAATCAAACGGTCTCATCACACATTATTCATCCAAGTATTAATCTGCGTACATTACAGTCTGACCTGCATCCAGCTAGCCATAATGATGTGTGCAGTTTATGTGCATAATTCTGCATAAGCAGGTAGAAAAAGTGGAACGTATCTCCCAGATAGCAATTTGGTTCGGAGGGAGTTATCTTTGTTTTTACTTCCTTTTGAGTGACAGCTATTCAGAGCGTTGTTTCCCTAGGCCATATTTGCGTTTTCTTTTTCTTTTGCTGGTTTTTTTTTTAAAAAAAACACAAATGACTGTATCTCTACCAAGACCTTGTGTTGTCTGTCACATCTGCTTTCATTTTATTCAGTCATGTACCTGTCACTTGTACTGAAACATGATTCCTATTCTTTATGAACTGTGTCCCCCCCCCCCCACACACACACACACATCATCATCTTTGGAAAATTAGCTTTTAAACATAAGCCATGTTTTCTAAACCAGCCTTTACATCGGTGCTGGCAATCACCCGCGGGCGCAATTTTGCAGCTGGAAATTATCGAAACCAAACATCTGAGCCCTCCGGTACGTGAGTGCGGAGAGCAGGTAGGGATGTAGTGAAAGGGAGCATTAAGTGCTCCTAACCTCAGAAGATCAGGCGCGCTTTTTGCAGCACCTTCCAAAGCGAGTCTTAAAAAATCAGTCATGATTGGCAGCATCAAGCGATTGCAGGTGTTATCCACAGACCAGAAAAAGGCCCTTCAAAACTTGCACTGGAAAGTTGACCTCTACTGTTTCTTAACAACGCAAGAGCATTGATGCAGGTAAATCATAGCTCTTAGGACTTTCCCTACAAAACTCCCCTGAACTGGAGGGGGGGCAAAGCTACCACCCAGATGCTTCCTAGTATATTGAATTATAAAGGACAGATTTTTTCATTGTGTTCCTTTTTCTACCTTCTAGAAGTGTGCTCATCAATGAATTCAACTCTTCTGGGCAACTAGCATAATGTGGCAACAGGAACACCGAAGACTACAGAAACTCTGGTTCGAGTCCTTATTCGGCCATAAAGCTCACTGGCTAAACCGTCTCAGATCCCCGTCCCTTCGCTTAACCTACCTCACTGAGTTGTAGCAACAATATTTGGTCAGTCCGAAAAAACCCAAAAAATTCGGCTCCATTTGCGTCTATGGAGAAATGTTGGATTTTTTTGTGGTTTTCCACCTGTAGGAATTCCACTCAAGGGGTTCAGGCTACAAAGTAAAAGCATTATATTCAATGTAATAATTTAAATTCTGCCATTAAAGGTTGTCTTGTCTTGACTACTCAAACTGGAAGTGGCTCTCCAGGGTCTCAGAGGTCATTCGCATCACTTAGCACCTCAATACTTAAACTAGAGATGGAAAGAATGGAGAACATGGCTGCTTTGAGGTTGGAGTCAACAGCATCCTACCTGGTGAGGTCCCTCCCCTCCTCAAATCCCACCGTCCCCAGCCCCCAAATCTCTAAGTATTTCCCACCTGAAGTTGGCGTCCCTAGTTCCAAGTGTATGTTCTGTTGTCTCATGAGAAAACTGATCCCATGAAAGGACTGTTCATTTTATCCATTTATTATATTTACTTCATTGGCATGCCACCTTTCTCTCCAACAAAGGCCCAGCACAGCTTACATCACTCTCCTCTCCTCCATTTTATCCTCACAACAACCCATGTCAAAGTGGAGATTCTGGCCTGGGTCTTCCATATCCTAGCTCAACACTGTAACCACTGCACTATGCTTTACACAGGGGTGGCCAACCTATAGCACTCCAGATGTTAATGGACTACAATTCCAATCAACCCCAATTGGCTATGCTGGCAGGGGCTGATGGGAATTGTAGTTCATGAACATCTGGAGCGCCATAAGTTGGCACTCCTGCTTACTGTCTATGAACCAGTGCCCTACTAAAGCAACACACACACACACACACACACACAATTGCATTTAATTTGCACCATTTCTTTGAATTTGGGATTTGAGCCACTTGGGCGCTGCAAAAACACCTTTGCTATTTCTGAATCCAAATCCAAATGACGATACCAAAGTTCAGCCCAGCTACGAATCGGCACTATTCAAGGCTCTTACACAAGGGCATGGAAAATAATCATTTGCAACCGACCAATCCTGCAATTTTACCTCTACGTACATCTCAAGGGGTCCAGGCTACACGATTTGAATTCAACCATAATTAGATCCTTATTATCATCATAAGATTTACTTATCTCATTATCAACTCCCTCCTCCATTGGAGGTCAGTCACGTATCCTTTTTTATTACCCATTTAATCCTTCTATCTACTAACTCCGTCCTCATTGATTCATTTATCGCTGCTCCCCAGCAGGCAAATGCATTTAATGCTTCAAAATAACCTCCTCCCTTGTCTCTTCTTTCTGTCCAGAGCGAAGTTTCCCCCACAGACTTGGAAACTTTTAGGCTTCCAACTGGGAAATAAACCGAGTGGGCCGCTGGGGATTTCCTTATAATTTCTTGACAAACTTAATGCAATATTCAACTGGCTCTCTACTTTTGCAATAAGAAGCCACTTAGGAAAAAAAAATCATGACAATTCTCACAGACTTGATTTCAACCAGACCCCCCCCCCCCCACCAATCCAGATTGTATTAAGTGAAGGGTCTTATCTCCCAAGATAAATGGTGAATTCCGCAGGGCCTGTAAGACTGAGTTGTTCCACCGGGCTTTTGGAGTGCCCAGCCGCTGATTAGGTTCCCCTTCTACTCTATTCCTCCGGTTTTCGGAGTCCCCCTGTCATCTAGGAGACCCACTTTTGTTACTGTCTTGTTTCCCCTTTTTGGGAGGGTTTAATCTGGGGTATTGCTGACGCCATTTTACTGAATTACTGCTGCGTTTTAAATATTTAAACTTTTAAACTTACATTTTAATTTAATGGGGTTTTGTTTATATACTGTATGTGGAATCCATGTTGTACACCGCCCAGAGCCCTTTGGGGATTGGGCGGTATAGAAATCCCATAAATAAATAAATAATAAAGTAAACTCTCTCTCTCAGATTTGCCATAACCTCTATGACCCCTTCCACACATGCAGAGTAATGCACTTTCAATCCACTTTCAATGCACTTTGCAGCTGGATTTTACTATGCGGTATAGCAAAATGCACCTGCAAGCAATTGTGAAAGTGGATTGAAAGTGCGTTATTCTGCATGTGCGGAAGGGGCCTATTAGAAGAATGGGAGAGCCTTACCAACTCTGTTAAGCAAAGGACTTTATCTTCATGTATGAATCAATGAAGCAGAGATTTTTTTAAAAAAATAGCATTTCAGTCTCGTGGATTTCTGCAAATCCCAACAAAGGGGCAGTAATCCACAATTTCATACTCTTCAGTATAAAATTTGGAAATGGAAATGGAGAATTCCTAAGGCAGCGGCTCCACTTTGGAAACAACACCAGGTAATTTGGAAGCCCAATGCGCTTGGAGAAACACTCCAAAAATTTCAGAAACATCCCTAGCTCTATTTTTGGCACCCCTTACCGGAGGGGAAACGTCCAAACCTGGAGGAACACAGAAATAAATATTTGTCTGTTCTCCTTATACTTGAAAACATTTGTTGACTTAAATGGCTTTCTTTGGGTTATTAACTTAAAAAGAAAATCTTCATAAACAACATGGCAAGTCAGGGTAACCTCTGCAAACAAATAAAGGGAGATAGTGTCAAGAGATTCTTTGATCCTGCAGGGGAACTCAGGGGTGTACCTATAACACTGAAGGGATGATCCTATCAACTGGAGTTTCTTGGCATCTGTTGCCACTGGGGGCACTGCAGTTTAGTAGCTGTTGTAAATATTAAGGCTAAGCAAGTGTTGACTATGGCAAAATATGACATGAAATTGCAACATATCTGGATCCCAGCCAACAAGGGATTTTTTTTTAGTAAGGGCTAAACTGGATCCCAGTTTGGCTCAAGCTCATCAAGACTTTCAGGGAGCTAAGTAGGGTTGGCCATGGTCAGTACTTGGACCACCCAGGAAAATTAGGGTCGTTACACGGGGGGCAGCCAATGGCAAACCATGGCTGTTCATTACTTGCCCTAAATGCCCCATGTGGTGGACTGTCTTTGTTTTGGAATGCTCCTTTTGGATCCTAGGGCCTGCCTAATGGATCTAGGTAGGCACTAGGACCCAAGAGGAGCATTCTAAAACAAAGACGGTCCATCATGTGGCGGACGAAGTTACAATTCTACAAAGTTCTTTTGGTTGAAAGGGTATTAGTTGATCTTGTCAAACCCTGAAAACTAAGCAGGGTAGGCTACAGGTAGTAATTGGATTGAAGACCACCAAGGAAGTCTAGGATGGCTATATAAAAGTGTTCATTGCCTTGAAAACTCTACGTGGGTTGCATCTAAATGATGCACAGTTATCAAACCGTGGCTAGTAAAAAATCAAGATGAGCCAAACTTGATGTGTCTTAAAACACCTGTCCCCCCCCCCCCCCCCAAAAAAAGGCTTGAAAGAAACTGAATGGAAATTTGGAATAAGCCATACTGATGGCTGTATTTGTGGAAATGGTTTAATTCTCTGTTCTTGTGCTATTTTTTTCCTGAATTAAACCACCCCTCCTTGAGAATCTGGGCCTTTCCCCACTTACCTTAAGCCCCGCGCTACTTGAGGAGAGTAGCGCGGGGTCCCCCGGCACTCCCCACGAGAGGGGCGGCGACAGCGCAGCCGCCCCGCCGCTGCCGCTGTCATGCCTCCTCAGTGCGCAGCATCCCTGGCGCACTTGCAAAGGGTGCCTTTTGATGACCCTGCGCAGAGCGCGGGGATGCCGGGGCGCGTGCCAGGGATGCTGCACGCTGAGAGCAACGCGCGGCATAGGGGGGATAGGGGATAGTGGGGAAAGGCCCTCTGTTTGCCCCTTGTGTAAACAGCAGCTCTGGGGTGAAGATCCACTCACACCAAACATTAGACAGGTAGACTATCCCTTTTTCTACAGCCAAGACTCTGATCCATGTCTCCTCCCGCCACCCCTACCCCCCTGCAAACATCCACTGCTACTTGTGGTCTTTTAAAAATGTATTTAAGATCCAAGTCGTGGATCACATCTATTGTAGTAGCCATTACACGAATGTAACAAGAGAGACACCTTGTTTTGTATTCTTTTGGAGAAGAGTATTCCAGCAGGTTCAAGCTGAACTACACTTAGCTGTTGTTAACTCTCGCCTTTCAGGCTGGTTTGGTGGTTGGGGCGCTCAATACAGCCTTGCTGGCGCACCTGTCCTATGAAGCAATTACTGCCTTTTGTTCCAGGGCAGCTAATAACCTGCCAGTCAGGTTGGTTTTGATTAGGACTGGGAGACAGACACATCCCAGATAAGAGTGAAATCTACCCCAAAGAGCATTCTGAAGTCTAAGATTCAGTTTTCTCTGTTTATAGGGATTTCTTTTTCCCATTCTGGCAGGGTTTGGCTGACTTCTTTCACCCAGCCTGCCCATCAGTATATAGGCCAGTATATCTTTGTGATTTAGGCCAGTTAGGCCTGTCAGGGCTGGGCTGAGGATTTCCTTTCCTTTTCATAAGTATGGCATCTTTCACCCAGCCAAACACTGATGGTCCTCAATTCCTTTAAAGAAGCTTGGGGGCAACAAACAGTCGTCTGTTTTTTCCAGAATGATAACGAAAAAGAGTTTGGATTTATATCCCACCTTTCTCTCCTGTACGGAGGCTCAAGGTGGCTTGCAAGCTCCTTTTCCTTCCTCTCCCCACAACAGACACCTTGTGAGGTACCATACAGGGGGAGGGGGGGAGGAAAACTCAGATTTTGCATTGGGATACATTTTCCCTAGATACGTCTCTGCCAGACGGAGGGCGTTTCCCCACTTACCTTTGCTGCCCTTTGCTGCGCGCTACTCTCAGCGCGCGGCATCTGTGGCACACGCCTGGGCGTCCCCACGACCCCGCGCTCTGCGCTCTGCGCGGGGTCATCAAAAGATGCCATTTCGAGGAGCGCCAGGGATGCCGCGTGCTGAGGGGGCGCAAGAGCGGCAGCGTCGTTGTCGCCGCCCCTGTAGTGGGGAGTGCCGGGGGATCCCACGCTACTTGGGGAGAGTAGCGCGGGGCTTAAGGTAAGTGTGGAAAGGGCCGTAATCCCAGTAAAGACCTGTGCTGCTGCATTTTGCACCCACTGGAGTTTTCAGAGCAGGCCCAAGGGTAGCCCTCCGTAGAGGGGGTAACAGTATCTTTCCCCTGTATCAATTTCTATGACTGAGCAAATATATACAGTCAAACCAATAGTAGAAAATCTGAGGCCAGCCAAGCATGGACTGTATATATAGAGACACAAGGCAATGAACTAACTGGTATATGCAATTAGTTCATTGCCTTGTGTCTCTATAGATACAGTCCATGCTTCTTAGGCTTGGCTGGCCTCAGATGTTCTAGTATCAATTTCTATGACTCCATATTTGATAAATCACAAAACACGAGGAAGACGCTCAAACACACACAGATCCCACTACGGTGCCACTTTGCCGAGACTCACAGCTTGAATCCGGCATCCAAACAGAAGCCGCTAATGCTGCCACCTACGACAATCTCTGAAGTGTTAAAGCACCCTGCTAGAGAACTAATATTTGAGATTCACAAAATGCAAATCCAAGAAAAACCCAAGTCAATCAGAAGAGACTGGGAATGGGGGGAGCCTGCTTTGGTCCAAAGATGTGTTTTAAAAGGTCACAGCTGATACAGCTATGCTTACTAGACTGTGTGTGCTCACAGCTGTGTGTGCTCTATGTTGCCGAGAAGCAAGATTTGGTGAGAATTCTTAAATAAGTGTCACTTGGTATTTACAAGGTGATCGGTTAAGACAGAAGACTCAAGAGGAAAAGAAGAAAAGTTGATTTTTGTATCCTGTTTTTCTCTTCTGCAAGCAGTTTCAAAGCAGTCATGGATTTATGAAGAAGAAGAAGAAGAAGAAGAAGAAGAAGAAGAAGAAGAAGAAGAAGAAGAAGAAGAAGAAGAAGAAGAAGAGAGAAGAGAGAAGAGAGAAGAGAGAAGAGAGAAGAAGAAGAAGAAGAAGAAGAAGAAGAAGAAGAAGAAGAAGAAGAAGAAGAAGAAGAAGAAGAAGAAGAAGAAGAAGAAGAAGAAGAAGAAGAAGAAGAATGTGGATTTATACCCCACTTTTCTCTCCTGTAAGAGACTCAAGGTGGCTTACAAGTTCCTTTTCCTTCCTCTCCCCACAACAGACACCTTGTGAGGAAGGTGAGCTGAGAGAGTTCTGTGACTATCCCAAGGTCACCCAGCAGAAATGCAGGAGTGAGGAAACACATCTAGTTCACCACATAAGCCTTTGCCACTGGGGAGGGGAAGGGAAGGAATTTAAGTCACTTTGAGACACTTTATGGTTGAGGAAAGCAGGGTATAAATCCAAATTCCTCAGGTTCATCCTCCTCCTCCTGGATTATATCAACCCTCCCCAGCAAAGCTGCATGGTGCAACCATCTGGAGATATCAGTGGGTTTCTCCCCAAGCTGTGAACCTTGGCAAATTCGTCAACCTGACAATTCCTGACACCAGCCTTGCTTGATTGGAGGTTTTATTCCAAAAAGTTTCTTTAACTCATTGGTTTGTTCCTGGATCATCACTGGGGCGTCTCTGAGAGCTTGCCACTCACAGTGCAACAGTTTGGCATCGCAAAAACACCAGCATAGTAGCATAGTGAAATCCTGGCATGGCGGTTCAGAATGTCTCTCTCTATATATACACTGTCATACAATCCTCCTTTTGTGGAGGAGTTCTTGTCAATGGGAGTTCCATCAGAAGCGAACTTGGCCCAGCGTCTGAAATCAACTCCAAAAGAGGCTGGGTATGCACAGACAGGACAGGAGCACTTTGGCACAGCTGAAGAGACCGGAATGAGGCTTCCAACTAAGTATCACATTCAAGGTTTCAGGCAGAACCTGCCACTGCAACAAACCACCTACAAGAATTGCTGGAGAAACAAGCCGCCATGCATGTTTCATGCAGCTCCTGGGAATAATTGTGTGAGCAGATTTTGAAACTGGTGCTCCAGGGACATGCACAATGTCTCCATATTCCCTGTGCACTAAAAATTCCACATATGGTATGAAGGAGCATTCCAGACTATGCTCCACTATCATATGTTTACCCCACCATTCCTCTGGGGACCTCAGACCAACACACTGTTTTTATCCACGCAACAACACTAAAAGAGGATAACTAGACCAAATGAGCTATGTAAATCCTGGTGTCCCAAACGGGGTTGCCAACTCTATGGGGTAATTCCTAGAGATTGTGGAGGCTGAGGAAGAGGAGATTTGTGAAGGCCAACAGGTATATTTCTATATAGTCCTGTTTGCAGCATAACGAGCAGAATGTAGATTTTGTGCACATCTTGGTAAAGACCAGCCTTTTAACCTCAGAAGTCATAAACAAAAGAAATTTACATGTAATGAGAGAGAAAGAGACTACATACATATAACAAAGTAACACTTATACATCGATACATTCACAGTTCATTGTTTTGTTACAATTTGGTTACCATAACAAGTATCTTTTAAAATATTTAAACATTTCCCCACTAAGAAATTAAAGCCGGATACAACCAGGTTTCAAAAGAAACAGTACCTTTTCATCACGGTTTCTCCCTCTGCACTGCAGCGTGTGTCTAGTGAAGACCTCGATGTATATCACGTATTGAAGCAATGTAACACTCCCCATGAACACGCAATCTGCTTGGCGGGTCTATTCTTCCTCGTCCTGATTGGCTGTTGTGTTGTGTTGGGGCAGCTACATCATCACGTAAATGCGTAGGCAGAATTTCCCCACCTTCTGATTGGCTATTGTGCTGGAGTGGGAACACTACTCCACCCCTGATAAAAAAAAATCATGTTATTCTTCTTTTCGTTTTTACGTTGGAATGGAGCCACGCATAAACAATTTACCAAAATCATTGTACCGTAGCTTCCTATTTACGTTTCTTCGTAGCCGCGCTTAGCACAGCACAAAAAAAAAGGTTGCGCGCGCTCTGTGCACAGCCCACTGCTCTGATTGGCTGGAAAGTTTAAAGGGCAGGAAGAATAAGCCGCGTCTGTCCCCTGTTTCTCCCCACCGATCCGGCTGCGGAGCATGATTGGGAAAAAGGTGCATTTCAATGCAGGTTCTGAAAAAATGTGGGATAAGGGGAGGAGGGCGTGCCAGAACTGGGTTGAATCTGTGTTTGGTACTTAAGCAGTGGGGAGTTCTTGCTGAAACTGTGTTTTTTCGCATGAGTATCATGCGATAAATTGACCGTGGGGAATTGACCATTCAGTCAGAGGCTTTACATGGTTTTTGTTAACAGAACACTAAACATCTTTCCTCAGGAGAAACAGAAAGCAACGGTTTCCAATTGTCACTTTTAGAATGTTCACTGAACTCTCCCAGAATTCCATGCTGCTGCATGCAAGGCTGTAAAATCCAACCGTTTGGAGGGTGTAAAGCCATAGAGTCTGTTACCCAAATGGCCTACCTGTGGGTGACCCTCAACCCTTGGGTGTTAAGAGCACCCTCACATGTATCCAGGTAAACTGAAATTAGGGACTACTACCTGTGTGTACCAAAGTTCAGAATCTGGTAGTGGCACTTCATTGCCGGAATGGAGAACTTCCCAGAAATAAAGCAGGCGGAAAATAGCATCAGTCTAAATCTTTATTTAGAAACACAGAACAAGAAAGGCAAGAGACGCTCCAAGAGTTGCTGGCCTCTCGCACATGTATACTCATAGCAAAACTTAACTCTAAACAACCTAATACCTAAGCAATAAAAACACACAATAAAATGGGCGTGTGTGTGAAAATATACAAGCCTCTTCTAACACAATGAGTGAGAGCTGGGATGGAAAGATAGTGAGGAAGGGTGAAGCTGGGGAGAGGCTGAGGCCAACTCCAGCACCCCCCCCCCCACCCGCCACTGGAAAGGGATGGGGGGTCACCAGCTCCACGTCTGAAAACTCCTGGAAATTCGAACATGGTACCTGAGGAAGACAGAGACCTCAGTAGGGTACAGTCCCATACAGTCCTAGTGAGCAAGTCACTAGTATCTGGATCTGAGAGCCAGCGTGGTGTAGTGGTTAAGGGCAGGTGGATTCTAATCTGGAGAACGGGGTTTGATTCCCCACTCCTCCACCTGAGTGGCAGAGGCTTATCTGGTGGACCAGATGTGTTTCTGCACTCCTGCATTCCTGCTCGGTGACCTTGGGCCAGTCACAGTTTTCTCAGAACTCTCTCAGTCCTACCTACCTCACATTGTAAGCCATACTGTAAGCCACCTTGAGTGTCCTTACAGGAGAGAAATTTGGGGTATAAATCCAAACCTTTCTTCTTCTTTACTGGTATCTAGTATTCTCTGCTAATAATGTATATCCGCCAAATCTAGTGATAGCACTTGTGCCTTTTTCCTGTTCAGTGAGAGAAAAGTTCATAAGGAATGTTTTTGCTATGCTAGAACTATATCTTTGGACCTTCGTGTAATCTCTCTCTCTTTCCCCCCTCCTCCCCCCTTCTAAATCCATTGTAACAAAAAGGCTAATTCTGTCTGCTCTTGTCTGTCGGGCTTACCTTGTCCTCCAGGCTGCCAAGAGAATCACCCCCCACTTTTTCTTCATTTCCCCCAATGTGACAGCAGTCGCGCTCTTCCCCCCCTGCCGCCCCCATCTTGAACTGTGCATCACTTTAATGCAAAGCTACTCGGAAAGCAGTTCAGACAAGGTGAATCGTGTGCCAATTGAAAGGGCCCAGAGGCGGCAGGAGAGGACCTCTGCTTGTCCCCTCTTCCTAGATCGGTCCCCCCCCTAAAAAAAACCTGCAGTCCATCTGTCATGCTGGCATTAACTGCAACTCAATATATCTATAACTTTTCTTAGATGTTCTACAAGTACATAAAATCAGTCCACAGATAGGATGAATCTGGATCAGAGGGGGAAAATGGCACTTGGGGACAAGTAGTGCTTTCTGGATAGAGAGAGTAGGTCTTGTGGACCCTTCTGGATCATTCCTAGGTACAGGAAGTTCCCACGTGACTAAATGGCCTCCTCCCAGGGACATTTGCCCCCATATGTCCCTGTGGGTGGTATGCCCCTGACTCCATTGCTGACATTTTTTTTCCAGGTTAACTGATCTCTGTTACCTGGAAATCAGTTACAATAGCCAGGAATCTCCAGCCACCAACTGGAGGTTGGCAGCTCAGTCCCTAGTCGAATTCACAAGTTACAATGAATGCATATACAAACTGTGTATATCAGGGTCTGCAACCTGCAGCTCTCCAGATGTTCATGGACTACAAATCCCATCAGCCCCATGAACATCTGGAGAGCCGCAGGTTGCAGAACCCTGGTGTATATTGTATGCTAGATTTTCCTTGGTATATGCATTGAGAATTCTAATATCGTCTTCAATGTAGGTGCAGCTGAACGCGCAATTTTACTTCCACGCGTACGCACAGGGGGTGCTTTCGCACATGCTGAATAATGCACTTTGAAACCGCTTCCAAATGAACTTTGATGATCATTTGGGAATGGATTTTGCCATCTCACACAGGAAAACCCAGCTGCAAAGTGTATTGAATGTGAATTAAAAGTAATGCGGTCCTTCGGGACCACATTACCCCATATGTCCCTACTCGCCTTCTGCGCTCAGCAGAGGCGAACTTACTGGTAGTCCCCGGCCCCTCCGTGACGTGGCTGGCCTCCACGTGGGCCAGGGCCTTTACGGCCCTGGACCCGGCCTGGTGGAACACTCTCCCTCCAGCTGTCCGAGCCCTGCTGGATCTCGGTGAGTTCCGCAGGGCCTATAAGACCGAGCTGTTCAGCCGGGCCTTTGGAGCAACCAGCCACTGAGTATGGCGCCCCTGTTCGATTCCATCAAGATTGTCCTCCTATGGAGGAGTCCGAGTGCTCCCTAGGGGAGGGTTTTAAAGGAAAGGAAAGGATTTTCCGGGTGCCTTTATTATGAAATTACCGCTGTTTTAATGAAATTTAGTATGTTTTAATGTTGGAGTTTTATGGGCTGCTGTTGTTTTATTTGTATGGTTTGCCCTAACCTGTTTGTATTAATTCTGTTGTACACTGCCCGGAGCCCCTCGGGGATAGGGCGGTATAAAAATCGAAATAATAAATAAATAAATAAAATTATTTGGTATGTGTGAAAGCACCACATTTATCCATGTGCTGGCGCCTGGTTTCAATTGTAAAGCGAATGTGTGTTGGCTTTTTCTGAGAAAGGGATGCGCGCACATCAGGAAGATGCACACATGCGTGTTCATGGAAATGTGTGAACAGGGTGGTTTCATGTGTCCATGCGATCATCCCTTCAGGATCCGACAGATTAAAATGGCCGCTTCCTGTATCGTTCGAGGAACGTGTCTTTCTCATTTCCTCCTCCGGGATGCAGTAGGTAAACTGATGTGAAAAATTCATAACCGGGCTTTCTTTTTACAACCTGCTTTCCACGGTTTAGAGCAATGGCTTTGCAGGTCACGAAAGCTTTGGCCCACACAAATGGCCCATCTGCCAAAGAGGGACTGTTGATGTGCGTTGAAATAATGGGCTATAAATAGGGTGGAACTGGCTGTCCTCCAGAGCCCAGACATGCTTCGGAAGTCAGCTCTTCTTTGGGTATTGGCTAGAGCTAAGATTAACTTCAGAGATCATTTCAAATTTCTCTTGTCCACTGTTTCTTCTGAAAGTCCTTAGTTGTGGTTTCGCCTCTCCCCTGCACAAATTCAGCTCGCAGTCCTTTATTTGCAGACATTTTTTCTGTTGCCACAACAATGGATGCTAGTGCAGTGTTTTATTCCTTGCTCCTTCCAATGATGAATGCTTTTAGGGAAAGCAGGTTATCAATATTGCGACAAGAGTTAGTAGAGCGGAGAGGTTAAGTCCAGCAGACTCTAATCTGAAGAACCAGGTTTGACTGCCCCACTCCTCCACATGAGACGTGGGCTTTAATCTGGAGAACCAGGTTTGTTGCCCCACTCCCCGCTGAACCCTGCTGGGTAATTTTGGGCCAGTCACAGTTCTCTCAGAACTCTCTCGTCCCCAGCCACCTCATAAGGCGTCTATTGCGGAAAGAGGAAGGGAAAAGCGTTTGTAAGCCGCTTTGAGACTTCTTAAATGTAGAGAAAATGTAGAGTATAAAAACCAACTATTCTGATTCTAAATAAATGAAATAGAATTCAGGAGCACAGCTTTGTACATGAGTGCATTTATAAAACTCTGTCTGTCTGTCTGTCTGTCTGTCTGTCTGTCTGTCTGTCTGTCTGTCTGTCTGTCATATTTGTATGCCGTCCTTCACCCTGAAGACTCAGGGTGGCTTGCATCAAAGAAAATACAATAAATACCAAAATTTAAAACCATTAAAACCCTAGTTCTAAAACAGAAGGTGACTAAAATCTCAATTTATTACAGCTGGCTTTCATAGTATAACAGTAAGCATTAGTATTTATGGTAAGGGACAGTAAAAGTGTCTGCTATTCAATTATTATTACTCTGTTCAATTGGAAAGTGGTGTGTGCCAGTCATGAAAACTGGGGTGTGGGGGGAGCAGTTGCTTTATTACATATTCAGGGAACTATTTAAGTAAGAAAAAAGTCCCTTCTATGGGGGTGGGGCGGGAATCCAGCCTGAGATAAACTGAATATGTTTCAGAGTACAAAGAATGTTTAGGCCAGTTAATATCTGCCAAACAGGAAGAATAACAGAAGGGAGGGAAATGTAGACTGCTCAAACCACTGAGAGTTAATGTAGCACAGTGCTTAGAGATTCAGACTAGGATCTGGAACAGACAGGTTCAAATCCCCTTTCCACCCTGGAATTTTGTTTGGTGATTTGAGCCAGTCACACATTCTCAGCCTAATCTACCTCACAGGGTTGCTTAAGGAGGAAATCAATGTCCATTGTTGTGGGTCCCCCTTGGGCACTTAGTGAATAAAAGCCTAAGTGAGTAAATAAATGAACAAAAGTTTGTAGAAACCTGTAGGGGAAAATGGTGGTGGGGAGGGGAGGGGGAAATTTTCCATTACCATCCCCACAATTCCTCACAAGATTCCAATTTGGACTCTAAAAGAGAAATGAGTGGCTTTTGCCAGTCCTGAAAGCAGATTAAAAAGACCATCTTCCTTGACTTCAGTGTCCTGTTGTTGGTCCCCTAGAGCACAGGTGTCAAACTCGTGGCCCTCCAGATGTTATGGACTACAGTTCCCATCATCCCCTGCCAGCATCATGCTGGCAGGGGATGATGGGAACTGTAGTCCATAACATCTGGAGGGCCACGAATTTGACACCTGTGCTGTAGAGGAACCGGTTGCCTAGTGTGTTAGACAAGACCTCGCAGGTCGTTACCCCTATGCTCTGTTGTTGGACCTCCAGAGGAACTGGTTGGCCACTGGGTGAGACACAATGCTGGACTAGATGGACCCTCGCAGGTCTGGTCCAGCATGGCTTTTCTTATGTTCTTATCAGGGGAAGGCCTCTGCCTCTACACCCTGTTGTTGGACCTCCAGAGTCAAGATGCTGAACTACACAGACCACTGGCTGGACTGAGCAGGACTCTTCTTACATTCTCATGACGAGGTAGAATTTTCTACAGACTTGGAAAACTTAATTGAAATGTATCAGCCCCATCCCGCAGACCAGATGCCTGCCCGCAGCACTGGAGCCATGCCATCTCACTGCTCCCAAGGACACTCCCCGGCAGTGTGGGCAGGCTTAAGATGCAAAAAAGCCTCTTGTCACTGGGAAGCCCCCATTGGGCTTAATGGACTGACACCACTGAAAAGGTGGTGTCAGTTCTAAGCCCCGGTCACCGGTGCAACAGGGCAAGGGCTGGATGGGAGCTGACTAGCACTGGCTCCTTCCTTGGCCACACCCCCAGACCGACCATGTTGTGCCAGCTGCAGTAGGGATGGAGGGATGCTGACGCAAGATCCAGCATGGTGCCCCACTGCCAGGGATGGCCACGGCACCCACAGGCAGGCAGATTCTTTCCTCCACCAGGGCAAGTGCCCCTGGGAGGGCAGATCCACCAGCGTGACCTCAAGCCATTCCCAACAGTGGATTCTGCCCCCCCCTTAATGGGCCCACATGACTTTGTAAATTATACATGAGCAATGCCTTTCCCCCCTCCAAATACTGTGAGGAGGACACAGCAATGACCCAGGAGGCATGGAGAACAGTTGAGAGTGTTAAAGGGGAGGGGGACACAGAGGGACATGACAAAACTGACCCCAAGAATGAACCCTGATATGTGATACTTAGGTTTGTATGCGAGGAAGGAATCCCCTAACTATTTTCTCTTCCCTCTCAACTATTGTTTTAAGTGTCCCCAGTTTACGATACATAATAATATCACTAATAATTTAATACAGCACTGAAAATTTTCGTATACATCACTAATCCTTAAAATAAGCCCTTTTGTCCGTCAGAAAAATTATTATGGTATGAGAATTAGTATGACAGAGGATGAGAGGGAATAATTTGCTTACAGCTGATTAGTGGGTTCATAACTGGGGCAGGTGTTGAACCAGATATTTTCAGTTCACCGCTTTCATCGAATCATAGAATCGTAGAGTTGGAAGAGACCCCCAAGGGCCATCAAGTCCAACCCCCTGCCATGCAGGAACAGACAATCAAAGCACTCCTGTCAGATGGTCATCCAGCCTCTCTTTAAAAACCTCCAAAGAAGGAGACTCTGCTACACTCTGAGAAATTGTATTTTGCTGTCGAACAGCCCTAACTGTTAGGAAGTTCCACCTAATGTTTAGATGGAATCTCTCTTTTTTTAACCCATTATTCCTTGTCCTAGTCTCTGGAGCAGAAGAAAACAAGCTTGCTCTTTCTTCAACATGACATCCCTTTCAAATATTTAAACATGGCTATCATGTCACCCCTTAATCTTCTCTTTGCCAAACTAAACATTTTTTACCCAGATGCTCTCAACATGGCATCCAGGATTTAAGTCCTGGTCCTGCTCACAGCTGTAATCATCCCTAATGTATAACGCTCCTCCTCCTCCTTTCCTGTTTGATCTATTTCTGTTTGATCTATTTCAATTATTACATTCTTGATTCTCAAGACAAGGCTATGCTGCGCTACACTTGGTGTGCAAGAGAGAAAAAATAAATGCAGAGGAAGGTTATTTTTAAAAAGGGTGAACAGATAAAATGCCAGGGCAGAAACATTTTTGCTTTATAGCTGGAGTGTACCAAAGTCCTTCTAAGCGCCCCCTCCTCGCGGTCCCTGGGAAACAAGATACATTTTGCTTTTCATTACTTGGTAGAGACGATCTGTAATTTCCTTTAGACAATTTTTTTTCTGAAAAAAAATAAAGTATCCATAGCATCTCTCTGATCCGTTGCACTTGCTAACAGCTTTGCATGCGAAATAATAATAATAAAAAGTCAATATGTTATCAGGCGCAATGTGTCACTATCTATAGCCTGTGCAAAATGTGAGACCCCAAAAATCAAATTAAAAAGATAATCTCTTCTAGAGGAGGTGGGGGGAAAATCTATATCCTGATGGAGGGAGCAGTCAAAACGCTTGGAATAAAAGCAAGATACAATAGCTCTTGCAAGCAATACCTAGGATGTAGGTTGCTGTCAATTCGCTCCGTGCCCCCTTGCCCCAACGAAACAGGGAGGGTTTTGAATTTCCCATTCCTGCCATTTTGATTCAAAAATCCCCATTTTGACTCACTTCTCCCTTGAGTGAATCGGACCTGTAATTCTTTTTTTCTGACCATTTCCTTTCTCTGTGCTGCATTTTTTTTTTGCCGGAAATGTAGACATTTCTCAATATTGTTTGTGCATCAAGAAACTGCACAATGATGACTATTATTATATGCCTAACGAATGTATGCAGTGGCGTAGCGCCAAAGAGATGGAGGGTGCGCAATGCACTGGGTGCGTGCCGGTGCAGGGGCGTTCCAGGGGCATGGTGGAGGCATTCTGAGGTGTGGCAGGGGCGTTCCGGGGTGGGCAGGGGCATGGCAGGGGCGTGGGGCACATGCATGCCCCAGATGCAGTCCCCCTTCGCTCTGACCCTGGATGTATGTTTCAGGATCAGAAGTGGGACCTGGGAATCTCGTGGAATCAATAGTCCCTCTAAGTGCCGTAGGGAACTGTGCAGAAGTTCCCTACCACTGAGCATCACAGAGTCACCTGCAGTGGTGGTGGAAAAATCAGGTCTTGCCCCAGGCTCCATGAAGGGGGGGAGAGAAAGCTCTGGTCTTGCCCCAGGTGCCATTTTCTGCCGGTATACTACTGCTGACACCCCTATCTAAGAATTACTTGTATCTCCTCACACAAGAAGTACCAAGTCACCTGATCTCTGTGTTGTCAATGTTCTAGAATGCGGTTGCTATGGACTGCTTCTTGATTGGATTTCTCGAACCCTGCCGATTTCTGCTCATTCCTTTCATTCCAGATGCAGATGCTAGTCCGTGATGGTGAACCTTTGGCACTCCAGATGTTATGGACTACAATTCCCATCAGCCCAATTGGCCATGCTGGCAGGGGCTGATGGGAATTGTAGTCCATAACATCTGGAGTGCCAAAGGTTCGCCAATTGGCCATGCTGGCAGGGGCTGATGGGAATTGTAGTCCATAACATCTGGAGTGCCAAAGGTTCGCCAATTGGCCATGCTGGCAGGGGCTGATGGGAATTGTAGTCCATAACATCTGGAGTGCCAAAGGCTCACCAATTGGCCATGCTGGCAGGGGCTGATGGGAATTGTAGTCCATAAAATCTGGAGCGCCAAAGGGTCGCCAATTGGTCATGCTGGCAGGGCCTGATGGGAATTGTAGTCCATAACATCTGGAGTGCCAAAGGGCCGCCAATTGGCCATGATGGCAGGGCCTGATGGGAATTGTAGTCCATAACATCTGGAGTGCCAAAGGTTCGCCACCACTGAGCTAGATCATCCAGCCTTGGCTTGCATTGATGAAATTAATTGGAGTCCCTGACGAAAAGTGAGGCACCTATTCTGTGTGTCTCTTTCACTGCGATGCCTGTCAGTTGAAGCCATCTCCAGTGTGTTCAGAATGGTAAACAACCAGGATCCAGAAAGTGGTGGGAGTAGAATATTTGACCAATGGCAGTTGTTATTATTTTTAAAGCATCATGGAATTTCTGGGGCTTGTTTCGAACTGGATAGCTCGGCCGGGTAGCCGCCGCCTCTGGCAAAAGGTGTGTTTATGCGCAAGAAGTGAATGTGTCTTCAGGACCAAAGGACTAAATCCTTCTTTTTATCTTCCTGCAAACATGACAAATTTGCTAATTGAAGAGTTTTACTGAAAGATAAATATTCATTTGTCGTTTACTCTTCCTGGGCTGTTAGAAGAAAAAGAAAAATAAGAAAATAAGAAAGAATTAATCATGAAAACGGGGTGTGTGTTTTTTTTGAGAACTAATGGACTTTAATTCTTTCAGCCGGACTTATTCATTGCCTGGAATCACCAAGCTATTCCTTAAAGGGGAATGGAGATTTACAGGGACTTATACCTGGGTACATGTTTATTCATAGGATGTAGAATTTAAGCAGGCAAACTGACATGAGTGTCCTTATGGGAAGCAATTCTGTCAATCTTAGCAAATGGCCGAGCCATTAAACCTTCATACAGAAGCTTGAAAGGAAGGAGAGAAAACAAGTTTTGAATGTCTTTTTTAAAAATATATATTTCTGGTTACTTATGACACATAGCTTCCTGGTTAGTTTGATATCTGCACTGTCGGCATAAGAAGTTCTGGTCCTTTCAGGCCATCTGCTAGATCCCTGACTGTGGAGTTACAGGTTTTATTTTATTTCATAAAATATTTATACCCTGCCATTCTGCTGGGATCACAGCAGTGTTTTGGAACAAGCTCTAGGGATTTTTACATTTCTATGGTAAAAACCATGGAGATTCTTTGAAATGCCTGAAGTGTTATTACATCATTTCCTGTTTCAGAAGAGGAAGTACCTAGTGCAACAAACCACAGTTCCTGAGCAGTGAGCAGCAGTGGCGTAGGAGGTTAAGAGCTCATGTATCTAATCTGGAGGAACCGGGTTTGATTCCCAGCTCTGCCGCCTGAGCTGTGGAGGCTTATCTGGGGAATTCAGATTAGCCTGTACACTCCCACACACACCAGCTGGGTGACCTTGGGCTAGTCACGGCTTCTCCGAGCTCTCTCAGCCCCACCTACCTCACAGGGTGTTTGTTGTGAGGGGGGAAGGGCAAGGAGATTATAAGCCCCTTTGAGTCTCCTGCAGGAGAGAAAGGGCGGATATAAATCCAAACTCCTCCTCCTCTTCTTCTTCTTCTTCTTCTTCTTCTTCTTCTTCTTCTTCTTCTTCTTCTTCTTCTTCTTCTTCTTCTTCTTCTTCTTCCAAAATAGGAAGTGATATGTGGGCTTCAATGATGCCATTCTGACCCTCCCCATTTCCCCCCTGCTGTGCCACTGAATGAGAGCTGGAAATGGGTAGCTTTAGTAGGAACCAGGTAAGAGTTAATCCTAATCCTAATTCAAAATGATTAGGAGAATGGAACATACGTTCATTGTAAAGATGACTGACATAACATATTATGATATATAGAAGCAATTGTGCCTCATTCCCATTTCCCAATGACAATATATTTTCCCAGAACAGAGAAAGGGTCCACAACGGGAAAAAAAAACCTTCTTTCCGGACAATGAATAAGTCTGGCTGAGAGCCAATGTGGTTAAGAGCAGGTGGATTCTAATCTGGAGAACTGGGTTTGATTCCCCACTCCTCCACCTGAGTGGCAGAGGCTTATCTGGTGAACCGGATGTGTTTCCGCACTCTTGCATTCCTGCTGGGTGACCTTGGGCTAGTCACAGCTCTCTCTGAACTCTATCAGCCCCATCTGCCTCACAAGGCGTCTGTTGTGGGGAGAGGAAGGGAAAGGAGCTTGTAAGCCACCTTGAGTCTCCTTACAGGAGAGAAAGGTGGGGCATAAATCCAAACTTTTCTTCCTCTTTATGTGAAAATGGAAGTATGTGATTTCCCTCTCCCCGCCAGGGCCAGATCTCCCCACCTCCACCAACTACCACTATTGCTTTACTAGCATCAAGAAAAACTATGCAGTACCATGCACCTGAAGCTTGAAATATGTGCATTAGTTGTGGCTACCTGGCACATAATATATGGGGGAGAACATCTATGTTTAGTGTATCTTCTCAGTCGTATTTTCCGCCTGTACCTCAGATTTCTCGCAGACATACCGCAAGCCATCAGAGGAGCAGATGAAATATAACATTCCGGGGACTTGGTTTGGGCCCATCTTGTATTACGCCTGAGGCTTAAATTTCCTTCCGGAATTTATTGTCCACTCGCATTCTGCTAAAAGGGAGATGTGCGCACACCGATGGATCCTTTAAAAGCTATGAAATTTGAGCATAAATCCGTTTACCTATGCTTCTCGGCTGTAAATTCCATGGCATCTCTACATTTAATGCCAGTAAGCACCAGTCACACATCTTCCTAACAGGCAACTCCCCAAGTCCTCCACCAACACACTACTGCTTTTTAAAATATTATTCTCCCCACTCCCTAGAATGAGATGCAAATTGCCAGATACAGAGAAATCACTTCGATGCTACTGTTTGTCCAGGTAGGGGAGGATTTAATGTGCTTGGTCAGTTCAACGTTGGAAATTTTACATTCATTTCTTCATTGCTGGAGGGCCCACGATTGAATAGTGATGATATTCCTTGATCTTAATATATTTATTGCTGTCTCTGAAGCTCTACTCTGTTGCTTTCTTTTTAAAAAAGAGCCAAACAATGTCAGGTTTTTTTCAAAAAGACCTTTCTCAAATATGTTTATTTCATTTTTTTAAAAAAAACACGTATACCCCTCTTCCTAGCCATTTCTCTTGGCAGCTGTCACAGGTTAAAAACAATTAAAATTACAATAAAACACCATAAATAAAATGTAAAAATAAAAAAACACTAAAATAATCACATCCCCCAGACCTGCAGATGTAGAGAGCCTGCGTGGTGTAGTGGTTAAGAGCATGTGCACTCTAATATGGAGAACTGGGTTTGATTCCCCACCCTGCCACTTGAGCTTGTGCACTCCAACACAGGCCAGCTGGGTGACCTTGAGTTAGTTACAGATATTTGGAGCTCTCTCAGCCCCACCCACCTCACAGTGTGTTTGTTGTGGGGGGGAAGGAAAGGAGATTGTAAGCCCCTTTGAGTCTCCTTATAGGAGAGAAAGGGGGGACATAAATCCAAACTCCTCCTCCTCCTCCTCCTCCTCTTCTTCTTCTTCTTCTTCCATGGAGGCTTACCAAGTACTTGGGTAAGAGGAAGGTTTTCACCCTGCGCCTAACCCCATAAAGGGTAGGCACATGGCAGATTTCTGTGGGGAGACTGTTTCAAAGCCTGGGTTCAATCACAGAGAAATGTACTTCCTTTACACCAAAAGAGAATGGAACTAGGTCTTCCTTCTCGGCAGATGAACATTGCAAAATGCAATTAACAAAATATGAACAGCAAGTCAAATTCTACGCACATAAAATGAACCAGATTAAAAATGGCATGATGGGAACATGAGGCGGGGTCCTCTGCTGCTCTGAGTCCCGCTTGCATGCGGCTCTTACAGACATGTGAAATCAAGTTAAAACAAATTACATCATTGCCAGTATTATTTATGCCAGTATTGCCTGCAATGTCTGGTAACATCATCCCAGGGCACCCAGCTTTTGCTTCAAAGGAAAAAAAGCTAGTACGATCCAATGCCAAGTGCTGATTTACTGATGCACAGATAAACAGTTTTTCTAAATCAGACTGAATTTGTTCAAATTGAGGCCGAGGCCATTTCACACAGGATTTATTGCTCCAGTGATAGACCTTTCACCGGGTGGCATAACCAGTGTGGACCATTTAATATCAACTATTGACCCAGAAGGGGCCTCACAAGACCCAAGATGAAAAATATTTGCAGAGCTTCACTTTCCTAACCTCCACTCTAGTGTGGAGAGACGGGATTGTTTTTCAATTTAAATAAATGCATTTCTTGTGTTGCCTTGCTCACTTACGCATCCCACCGTGTTTGATTTACTGCTATTTGTAGTGTTTTGTTATCCACAATCACCTAGGATCCGCGATGGAATAAATTTGGTTTTGGTTTCTGCTTTGAATCGCTGGAATCGAAGCCCATTTCTGCGCTGCTTAAAACCTCCCACCCAAGCTTTTACGAACTTGATCGGATCCAATCAAAAGTATCGCTTTACTTGCGATGCATTTTGTGTCTTCGGGGAGAAAAAAAACGCATCCTGTCTAAGTACCGAAAGCACCGTTCGTTCCCTCTGGAGAATCTATGGGTGTATTGTAGTCGCTGCATAAAAATTTGACATCCAAGGAAAGGGAGTCCGAGGCCTGCTTTATTCACTGTAGTAAAAGTGTTGTTTTGGAAATTGTTTGTTGAATAACTGCGTGGCCCAGCATAAATCATTTTTATGGATGGTAAGGAAGATGTCATGCGGACGGTTTCGCCTCGCGGAGGATGGAGGCTCGGCTGCCCATTCTGGCCACAGACACACTTTTGTGCATTAACCCATAAAGATTTCAGTGGCCATTACGTATAAACAAAAATCCCCGCCGAGACGCTTGCAGACGGTTTCAAACGTTTATCATCGGACTCTGATATTATATGGGCCAGTGACACATAATTCTCCAAGTGCGAGGAGGTTCCTATCGCTTTTATCGGTTCCTTTTTTTAAAAAAAGAAATCCATTTATTGGTCGTTGGTGGTGAAATATTGGTTTCTGCCAGCAATTGGGATGAAGGGACTGAAGTGGATAGGCCTGGAATGTCTGAGTTCAGAATTATACCACTGCCCAATAAATGAGGCCGGGGCCCCTTTTTTATGATAGCTGCAAATTGTACGCTATTAGGGGAGAGAGATTGGCTTTACGGGTAAAACCAGATCCCGCTTATCTCTATATGGTAGGTCAGGAAAGGGCCGCATCTCTCTCCGTGTGCTTTACATGCTGTTTACACAAGCAGTAGCCATTAAGGCAGCTGGGACCAAAATACCTGCACTATTAAAATACATTAGGTGAAGCTGTAGGCAAGAGAAGGCTCAGGAGCAGGAAAATCCCATAAGGCTCCTTAAATGTGTTTTGCTTAAATCAAGCTGAGTTTGTTCCAGCTGCAGAGGTCAATTGCAAGCTGTTCACAAATACAAATCTGTGGCCAAGGATCTGGCTGCTTCTTTTGGATCTCCTGGTGTTGACCTTAGAAGGCCCTACGTGGCTGGCGATATGTGGGGACATGACTTACACACTAGTTTTGTCAGCTGAGGCTACACTGTGTGCGCTTCCACATTTACGCTAGATGGGTGCTCACTGGAAACTGGGGGCCCTACAGTGGTGGTCCCTGTAGTCTGGAATCTCCTTGGTTTCGACTGGCCAGTTTCTCTATCTTTAGTGATCGAATTGTCCGCCTAGAGCTTTCCAGGGGTCTTCAACTCCAGTTCTGAACTCCTCCAACTAGACTTACCATAGAACAATAGAATCATAGAGTTGGAAGAGACCCCAAGGGCCATCAAGCTCAACCTCCTGCAATGAATAAGAACATAAGCACATAAGAACTAGCCTGTTGGATCAGACCAGAGTCCATCTAGTCCAGCACTCTGCTACTCGCAGTGGCCCACCAGGTGCCTTTGGGAGCTCACAGGCAGGATGTGAAAGCAACAGCCTTCTGCTGCTGCTGCTGCTCCCGAGCACCTGGTCATGCAGGAACAGACAATCAAATCGCTCCTGACAGGTGGCCATCCAGCCTCTCTTTAAAAACCTCCAAAGAAGGAGACTCCACCACCCTCCGAGGTCGTGCATTCCACTGCCCAACAGCCCTTACTGTCGGGAAGTTTTTTCCTGATGTTTAGGTGGAATCTCTTTTCCTGCACCTTGACCCCATGACTCCTGGTCCTAACCTGAGCAGCAGGAATCAAGCTTGCTCCCAGGTTGAGTGCTTGGTGGGAATAGGGGAGAGATTTGCCATTTTGCAGTAGTGAAACCCCTGGTGAAGATCCTGTGTTCCCTGCCCTCTCTGCACTCAGTGGAGTGGCAGGAGAAAATAATGCATGGAACGGCAGCTCATGATGACAGTTCGTCATTTCCGGCAACGTAGCCAGATGTCTCTGGACACTCTACCATCTCCCCCAAACATCGTGGTTTTACCACAGAGTTTCAGGAAAATGCTAGAGCATCCAGTAACATGGTGACATTGCTTCCAGTTGCACAGCTGGAAATTATGTCGTAGTGGTCACTGGACACGATTCACGTGCGTCTCCCCTTCCATGTCTCCTGGGAATTGCTGGCCGGTGGCTGGCAACCCTGTGCAGGCAAATTCCCTCCTCTGCTCGCTCAATGGAAAAGTCAGGGTAAGAATGAGGGGTGGAGGGGTCGGCATTGCATGATGCTCTGAGGAGCAGCAGTGGCGTAGGAGGTTAAGAGCAGGTGCACTCTGATCTGGAGGAACCAGGTTTGATTCCCAGCTCTGCCGCCTGAACTGTGGAGGCTTATCTGGGGAATTCAGATTAGCCTGGGCACTCCCACACACGCCAGCTGGGTGACTTTGGGCTAGTCACAGCTTCTCGGAGCTCTCTCAGCCCCACCCACCTCACAGGGTGTTTGTTGTGAGGGGGGAAGGGCAAGAAGATTGTAAGCCCCTTTGAGTCTCCTGCAGAAGAGAAAGGGGGGATATCAATCCAAACTCCTCCTCCTCCTCCTCCTCCTCCTCCTCCTCCTCCTCCTCCTCTTCTTCTTCTTCTTCTTCTTCTTCTTCTTCTTCTTCTTCTTCTTCTTCTTCTTCTTCTTCTTCTTCTTCTTCTTCTTCTTCTTCTCTCTGCTGGTTTTTTCCATAAAGACTAGTGGGATTTCTAGCATGATAGATGATGCCATTTCCCTTGAGTCTCTACCGACATATGTTCCTGCCCCACAACTGCTCCTGGCTGGCAGTTCTACCTCCAAATGAGGCCTTAGCTGCTGCTACTGAACCTTAGCTGGTTTTTTCGGGGTGGGGGGGGGACTTTTTTTGCCTATGGAGGCATCACGACTTTTCTAGGGACGCTAGCCTCTCAGTGGCATATGAGGATCCCTGGGGATCACAGTTCATCTTCAGACTACAGAGCATCAATTCCCCTGGAAAAAATGAATGTCAAAAATGTCACCTGCAAAAAAGCTTTCTTTTTCTTTTTTTTTTAAAAATGGCCACCTGCTATCTGGAAACCACTTAAGCTGATGGAGGACCTGCTGTGATGTCACACAATGTCCACAAACATTTTAAGAGAGAGGTCATCTGCAAAGCATGAAAAATAATAATAAGTTGGGCTGTCTTGGGCACGGCAGGTGTTTGGTGAGGCTTGCTTTACTGCCTTTTGACCCCATGGAGTTGCCAACCTCCAGGTGGGGCCTGGAGGTCTGGAAATAATTGATTTCCATACTAAAGAGATATGTGGAGAAAATGGCTGCTTTGGCAGGTGGACTCTAAGGAATTCTACCCCACTGAGGTGCCTGTCCTGCCCAGGCTCCACCCCCCAGTGACGAAGCTCCCAGGGGACTGGGGGTGTGTGATGCACCAGGCACACAGATTTGGATCACGTGGGGGGTGCAAAATCCCCCCGGCCCCTCCTCTTTCCCCCGCCCTTCCATGGTGCCCCCCCCACACACACACACTTACTTTAGAAAACCGAGCAGGCTGCGGAACAGGCCTTCCTGTTCTGCTGGGAACTACATTTCCCAGGGTCTCCTGGGAAATGTAGTTCCCACCAGAACAGGAAGGCTTATTCTGCAGCCTGCTCGGTTTTCTAAAGTGAGTGTGTGTGTGTGGGGGGGGTACGCCGTGGGGGTGCCAGCGTGATTCCCCACACACAGCGGCCCCCCTGCAGCGCCCCCACACACACTTACTTTATGAAACTCAGCAGGCTGCAGAACAGGCCTTCCTGTTCTGGTGGGAACTACATTTCCCAGGAGACCCTGGGAAATGTAGTTCCCACCAGAACAGGAAGGGTTGTCCTCCAGCCTGCTCAGTTTTCTAAAGTAAATGCGAGTGCGAGTGGGAGTGGGCGCCGCCGCGGGGGGGGAGGCGCCATGGGGGGTGGGGCGCAAAAGCCAGAGTGTGCACCGGGCGCACTCTGGCCCAGCTACGCCTCTGCCACTCCCCCAATCTCCAGGATCTTCCCAACCTGTATATGGCCACCCCTATCCCATTGTTCCTTGCCGGTGGCCAGGGGGACCTAGCAACCATACTTCCATCCCAGTCACATTTACTTCTGGTCAGGCCAATCTTATTATGGGAGAGATATTCAGAACCTCCATCCCCACAACTACATCCTGAAAAACCACCAGAAATAAAATGAAAGGAGCAGCATGACATCACTTCTGAGAAAAAAAAAACTTGGAAGTTTTGCCAATTCTCCCTAGGAATCATTGCAAACATCTATGGTTTTACCATAGAGTTTCTGATGATTCCTAGAGAGGACTGATGTCACCACTGGGTTTTTTTGGAAGTGACATCATGATGCCACTGGTACCAGCCCCACTTATATATGTGCCCCCCCCGCCCCCGTCTCCCACTGGTTGCTATGCCTGGCCAACCCTACATAGGATGGTTAGAAGCAGAAAGATGATGAAGTAGGAGAGAAGGGGAAATATAAGAGACTGAGGCAGCTGAAACATTTGAAGCATAATTCATTGAGGGAATAAATTTCTCTTGCTTCAGGTGCCTTTTTGTTGTTGTGGACACCGCAGTCATTTCCAGAAAGGTACTGACAAGTTTCAAAGGGTCCCAAGGACAGCTATAGAGATAAGAAGAAGTTTAGAAGCCAAGCCATGTGAGGAAAAGGCTGAACATAATATGAGAGGAAGCTGACAGTTGTCAACTCTTTTTTTTAAAATGTCTTTAAAAACCACCCTTTCACAAAGATGAAATTGTGTTTGTTGCTTCTGCTAGAACTGTCGTTGGATGTCTGGGTGAGAAACTTCTCACCAACTCCATGGAGAATATGACAGAAAGACGAAACGAGCTTTTTGATGGCACATTAGGAGTTCTGAAGTGGGGTAAATGACTTTGAGAAACTGAGGGTTCTCCTTCCTTCCTTACAGCTCAGGCCACACTGCTAGTACCCAAGGATTATTAAGCAGTTTCCTCAGAGGAAAAATAATTATGTTTGATATGCGCTGTACAACTGCCTAATGCTTCTTTCTAATTGACAGTTTCACAACTGTTAGTGGATACTAAACAGTTGACGGCCCCTTCCGCACACACAAAATAATGCGTTTTCAAACCACTTTCACAACTGTTTGCAAGTGGATTTTGCTATTCCGCACAGCTTCAAAGAGCACTGAAAGCAGTTTGAAAGTGCATTATTCTGCATGTGCAGAATGAGCCGACGTGTATTAGTACATATAAAGTTTAGGACTGTATTTTATTCTGAGTTGAAGAAGAAGAGGAAGAGAACGAGGAAGAGTTTGGATTGATAACCTGCTTTTCTCTCCTGTAAGGAGCCTCAAGGCGGCTCAGAGATCAGTGGAGTCCTAGAGCATCAGTGATGTCTCTTCTGGGCTTGATGTTTATAAAATATTTATAATATTTCCATCTTATGTTTCCAGGATCCCGGCTTTCCAAAGGGGGAGGGAGCCACCAGGGTGCCTGTGAAGATGGGGAGAGTTCTCCCCTAATCTATAAGCACCCCCCCCCCCATTTTCAAAGCTGGATGCAGAATTTGCAAAGTGGTGGGGACCACCAGAGTTCTCCCCATCTTTACAGGCAATCCCCCACACTGTTTGTAAAGCCAGGATCCCAGCTTTGCAAAGGGGTGGGGGGTGGGGAGGGGAGATGAGCCAGCAAAGGCCAGGTCTACCCATTACTTTCAAGTGTGGAGGGCTGGTCTACCTCCCATTAAGAAACACATTTCTGGCCCCTGCTGCACATGCAGAATAATGCGCTTTCAATCCACTTTCAGTGCACTTTGCAGCTGGCTTTTACTGTGTGGAATAGCAAAATCCACTTGCAAACAATCGTGAAAGTGAATTGAAAGTGCGTTAATCTGCATGTGCGGAAGGGGCCTCTGCCTGGTATGGGAAATATACATCCATCCATACTCCAGGCAGACCTGTTCTCTGGAGTTCCATGATTCCATTTGCCATGAGTCCTAAGCAGTTAGGTAGAGATCTTTCATATCGCTTTTTTTTTACCGGGGAACGAACCGAAGACCTGCTGTATGCAAACCAGATGCTCTGCCATCCCAAAACAACATTTTAAAAATGATGGACGTCTCTTAAAAACAAGAGGCATCTGCCAAGCCTAGGGTTAGAAGGATGTAAAAGTCGAGAAATTGCTGGTATCGTTTATGCAACAGTGGGGGGTCTGCTTAATATATTGGATCCCATAAGCTGAAATATCGGAACACAATGGGATCAGTTAAAATAAGTGCTGCGGAAAAAAGTTAATGTTTCTCTGCTGCAACTGCTGTAGCATGTTGTGTTGTTGCTATTGTGTTGCATACAAAGCATATCAAAAGACCGGGCTGTGGGAAACCTTTTTCCATTAACAGCATTCTTTCAGTTGCTGGCACAAAAGACTAATTACTGTAAACACTCACACTACGTGCCCCATTTACCAAAGTGTGTGTGTGTGTGTGTGTGTGTGTGTGTGTGTGTGTGTGTGCGCGCGTGCGTGCGTGCGTGCGTGCGTGTGCGTGTTTCTGGCAGGTTTGCACCAGAAAAGTGCAAATTTAACAAGTATGCAACATACTAATGAATCAGCCGCACACGTCTCATATGCAGTAAAACCCTCTCCTGGGAGGTTTCATACAAAAGGGTTGTTTTGTTTACTGAAGTGCAAGAGACTGCCAAAGTCTCAACGATTAGCCAAGACTGAAGGGATATCTGCTGCTTAACCTTTTACCCGTTATGCATGGAGCGCTTCCCGCAATGCTCCTCGCCCCGCAGTGTCTTTGCGGCGGAGTCTCTTCGTGCTTCCTTCTTTACCCACCAGGAAGTACTCCAATGTCTGCTGTGCAGCCAACACACCTTGCCTGCCCCTACTTCCAGGTCGCTCCCCCATCCAAAGCAAGACTGAAGATTGCTGTGGGTTTTTTCCCCCTTTTTGAGCCCTTTAAATATACTATTGATCTTCCTTATATCAATATTGTGTGCGCTGCTATCTTTTTGTTTTTCTGTTTACCTCCTGGATGTACCTGGACAAGTCTGTACCTGGATGTATCTGGACAAGTCTAGAACCAGGGGGCATTCATTGAAAATGCTGGGGGGAAGAATTAAAACTAATAAAAGGAAACACTTCTTCACGCAACGTGTGATTGGTGTTTGGAATATGCTGCCACAGGAAGTGGTGATGGCCACTAACCTGGATAGCTTTAAAAGGGGCTTGGACAGATTTATAGAGGAGAAGTCGATTTATGGCTACCAATCTTGATCCTCTTTGATATGAGATTGCAAATGCCTTAACAGACCAAGTGATCGGGAGCAACAGCCGCAGAAGGCCATTGCTTTCACATCCTGCATGTGTCCTGCATGTGAGCTCCCCAAGGCACCTGGTGGGCCACTGCGAGTAGCAGAGCGCTGGACTAGATGGACTCTGGTCTGATCCAGCTGGCTTGTTCTTATGTTCTTATGTCCTAAGTCCTGAAAAAGCTTTGGCCCTGGCTGAGGGCATCTGAATAGCTTTTGGGCCTGGGACCACAAGTTATTCTACATAGAACAGAGGTGTATTTGGAGAGGCGATCCTGCAACTACGAAGGTCCCAGATTGCTCAGGGCTTGTCCAGACATATCCAGGAGGAGAACTAATAGCACAAGTGACAAATATCTAGTCCAACATTGCAATCCTAAACAGAATTACATCTGTATCAGTTCATGGAAGTCAGTGTGTTTAGACTGCTCTAAAAGGTACAAATGCAATATACGAAATTCTAAGTCAGAAACTAGAGGGGTGATACTTTGATATGCCCTGACCGCGATTGGGGCTAGCCTGATCTTGTCAAATATCCAAAACTAAGCAAGGTCAGCCTGGTTAGTAGTTGGATGGGTGACCACCAAGGAATACCAAGGTTGCTATGCAGAGGAAGACAACGAGAAACCACCTCTGTTCATGTCTTGCATTGAAAACCCTGCTGGATTGCCCCAAGTCGGCTTTGACTTGACAGTGCTTTACAAACACACATCTTGTGAGAGAGGAGATTCTGTGTGTCAAGAGACACTTGTCAAAATGCGCAAAAGAATGCACAGAATGGAACAAAAAAGCAGCACATTTAAACCAGTTTCACATCTATATACGTCCCATAGTTATAGCCAAGATACTCTGGATTGTTAAAGCTAGAGTTTTCTAGCAATAGAACTCCCAGCTGTTCTCAAAACATTAATTCCCATTGTTCCTGAGGGCAGGTAAACAGGTCTGAAACTCATTTACATGTACTTCTGTTTAATTACTGATCTGCCGATAACTGGGTCTGTATACTGTGCTTTTCTGACCTACAGGTTCGCAAACATACGCACAAATATGTAAATGCATACAACTATGGAGTGAGATAACTTAACGGGAAGCAAGGACATTGGCTCTTATCTCAGTAGCGTTTCCCTGAAGGCATGAGTTGAGGCCTTTGATAACAAATCAAGCAAACTGTGTCCAAAATCGATTCAGGTGGGCAGCCATGCTGGTCTGAAGAAGGTAAAAAAGTTTGAGTCCAGTGGTGCCTTTAAGACCAACGAAGTTTTATTCTTGGGATAAGATTTCAAAAATCTGTACTAAGACTGAAACTGTTGATCCTTTTTTTTCTGTTTCCAAGATCTTCTCTCTTCCATTCCACAGTGACAAAAAGCAATAGCAAAGGTGTGCTTTTGTGGGATGTTTTGTTGATGTGCTGACACTTGGCAGCATTTCCCATTAAATCATGTAATACTTCCAGGTCAGTATTAGGTCACCTGCATTAATTGTCCCTTGCAGAAGTCACTATGGTCGAATCTCCACTGCCGTCTTAGCCAGGTTTCAGAGCACAAACTAACCAGGTTTGAGGGACCACCTCCCCGGTTGAATCCCCACTCAGAACACAAACTAACCAGGTTTGAGGTCGTTTGTGTTCTGAAACCTGGCTAAGACGGTAGTGGGGATTCGACCGGGGAGGTCGTCCCTCAAACCTGGTTAGTTTGTGTTCTGAAACCTGGCTAAGACGGTAGTGGGGTTTCGACCTATAAGTCAGCTGTGACTTGATGCATTTATGTACAAAGGCTCACATCCATCCATGATCATGGAAGGAAGGCACAAGCAAACCAGAGGGCGTGGAAGGTTGCATACATGCAGCATGCTATATTTATTTTTATTTTATTTATTTATTATTGGGTTTTTTATACCGCCCTACCCCCGAAGAAAGGAAGTATAAAATAACAGTGCAAAACTCCCTAAGAGCCAACACGGTGTACTGGTTAATAGGACTCTTATCTGGAGAACCAAGATTGATTCCCTACTCCTCTACATGAGCAGCAGACTTTCATCTGGTGAACTGGATTTGTTTCCCCTCTCCTCCACATGAACCCCTTCTTGGCAACCTTGGGCCAGTCACAGTTCTCTCAGAACTCTCCCAGCCCCACCTGCCTCACAAGGAGTCCATCGTGGGGAACGAGAAAAGGAGTTTGTAAGCTGCTCTGAGACTCCTTGCAGGAGAGAAAAGTGGGGTATAAATCCAAACTCTTCTTCTTCTAATGCACTGGTTCAGCATTGGTGATAAAACCAGGTAAATGCTAAAAATCGGCAGAGAAATATGGACGAGGAGTTATCAACGCAAACTTTCTGGCTGAGGAAAGAGAATTCCAGGAAGGATGCTTATTAAATGACAGTCACTCTTCTGGGATCTTCTATTCCCCAAAGAGCAGGACGCAATGGAACCTTTTAGCTCCGTAGTGTCCATAGCTTGGTCATTGTTTTTCAGCTGTGTAAAGCTAAGCCTAGACGTAGTATTACAGTAAAGAATAACATGCATCTTGTGCAAATGCCATATGACTCTGCCACTATGTATAAAATGTTCGGGTTTATGGTAATTTTTATGCTCGGGGCCTTTGTGAAGGACAAAAGCACACTTAAAAAAAAAAACACAGCGCAAATACATCAGGCTCTTTTCCCCATTTTGCAACAGATTAGCTTTTACACGCATTTTAATTTGCAGCAGGAATTTATCAGCTCTGGACAAAGTTTGATAATCTCTCCCCAGTTTAATTAGCAATCCTCTTAGGGAAGGCCGTCGACGCACCCACCATCCTAATTCTGCGCATCCCGTGACTCTTCCAAATTGACAGCGTTAATGATTTCTTTTTCTCTAGAAAATGTACATTTGGGGGCATTTGGGACATCTTGGTGAGGAACAGCGTTCAGTGGTGAATGTTCCTCATAGAAAAACCGGAAGCCGAACATGTGAAGTCTCAGTGCTTCATTAACGTGATAGCAAACGCAGGAAAATCTCTTCTTCTTTTTTTTCATTTTAAAGAATTTAATAGCTTGGCTTCACAAATTTTCTTTGCATGTGTAATTATATTAACTAAGGCTGCCGTTTCTGTTGAATTTCACATTTGCATCTGGAAAACTGTAAACGAGGCCCTGTGGATCCCTTATGCAAGCAGAAGTATTTTTCTCTGGTGGGGCCTCTTGATGCAAGAGGGTCAAAGAGTCCTCGGTAGATGCCCGACCACATGTGACCCTTACGGTGGCTGGAAACTGAACAAACAATCAGATGTCCTGTTGAAGGCTTTCACGGCCGGATTCAACTGGTTGAGGTGGGTTTTCCGGGCTGTGTGGCCGTGGTCTGGTGGATCTTGTTCCTAATGTTTCGCCTGCATCTGTGGCTGGCATCTTCAGAGGTGTATCACAGACAGTGTGCAACATACTTCCCCCTGTGATACACCTCTGAAGATGCCAGCCACAGATGCAGGCGAAACATTAGGAACAAGATCCACCAGACCACGGCCACACAGCCCAGAAAACCCACCACAACCAATCAGCTGTCCCTTTGGTCCGATTGAGGGATTTTCTTATGTTCTTGAGTCTGGAGACTTGAATCTGGAGTGGGAACTTGAATTTCAGTCCCCTGTTTTGTTTTTGGGACATGGGTTACTCAGATTTCCTGCCCGGAAATATTAAAATTCTGATGAAACACTAATTTCAGGACTGTTGTGGGTTTTTTGGACTGGGTGGCCATGGTCTGGTAGTTTTTGCTCCTAATGTTTCACTTGGGTCTATGGCTGGTACCTTCAGAGGTAGGTCAAGGTAAGACATGTTCCTCTCTATAGCACAAAGAAAACCTTTGTCTCAGTGGTGGAGATCCTGTAGCCAGTGTGGTGTAGTGGTTAAGAGCAGGTGCACTCTAATCTGGAGAACTGGGTTTGATTCCCTGCTCTGCTACTTGAGCTGTGGAGGCTTATCTGGGGAACCAGATTAGCTTGTGCACTCCAACACATGCTAGCTGGGTAACCTTGGGCTAGTCATAGTTCTTCAGAGCTCTCTCAGCTCCACCCACCTCATAGAGTGTTTGTTGTGTGTGTGGGGGGGGGGGGACACAGAAAGGAGATTGTAAGCCCCTTTGAGTCTCCTTGCAGCAGAGAAAGGGGAATATAAATCCAAACTCCTCCTACTCCTCCTACTCCTCCTTCTTCTTTTGCAGTGCAAGGTCTATCCCCCACTAATTTCCCCAAACCTTAAACAGAACAGACTCATCCAATTTGGGTAACACCAGAGTTGAGAATCCTTGCAGTGGGTGATAAAAAGATCCCAAGACTGTCTGTCAGTCTGAGTAGACTTTGATGCACCAATAGTCTGAGTCCAGTATAAGGCAGCCTCACAGCAAAAGGAGGATTCACACCCAGCTCTTCCTAGACCGAAACCGATTCTGTGACTACAGTGGCTCACTAACCCCTATGCCACAGGGGCTCAGAAACACTGCCTTTGGATCACAAACATGATGTGTAGCGGAGAGCATGCAATATGCAACAACGATCTGGGATTGCGAAACGTGCACTTTGTGTGCACACAGGGAAAAAGTCTTCAGTGCGTGAGTCTGGCATACAGGAGGGCAGAAATGGCTTTGAAACAGAAGGGCTTTTTTCCTCTCTCATCTCTGAGGAGGAATGGAGGGGTGGGGGGTGGGGAGGAACTGTCAAAAGACACTTTATAAATTGGGGTTTTAATTTGCAAGTGCGGGTGATGACATCAAACAATATAAATGTCAGAGCATTGTTGCCTCCCCTAAAGGTCAAAAGAAGCAGCTCTCAAGACTGTCTCAAAATGACACCTCTAACTATGCCGTTTGAGAGATTTTTGCCTCTATACTGTGGCATCTATCAGTTCCAATTATGCAGTGGTCAAGTTAGAATAAAACAGCAGGGGGCTGGGGGGGGAGGGAAGACAGGGAAAGAGGGCCACTTGGATTTATCTGACGTTAAAGTGGCGCATACAATTACAGGAGCGAAATCCACATGCGTAGAACTCCACTGGATGAAGCTGCAAGGAACGGCGGTGAATTTCACCAGTTGAGACAAGTCGAATCTCTGTCACCCGACGGCCCTGTCCACACGAAGCACCTGAAATGTTTCTAAAACACGTCCGGTCCCCTCCTTTACGACAGTGTATGTCCACACTCACCTCCTTGAAACAACCCACGGCCGCCATTGTGTTATTTTTCCTCTCTTTTTTGGAGCTCTGTGTTGAATTGATGCTTCCATGCTTCACAAGCCTCGTGCTGCAATTCTATACTTGCACGCTCGAGGCTTCAAAAATTGCCCCCCAAGTAAAAACAAAAAAACAAACAGAAATGTTGCAAATGCTGCAAATAAACAGGAGAGGGGGAACTGAGTGAGCTCAGGAAATAGCGTCGAGGAAGAAGTCCAGGGATGGCACAGGAAAATGTCCTAAATAAATTGCACAGGCAATTTAGTGTTGTACACCGCCCTGAGCCCTCCAGGGGAGGGCGGTATAAAAATGCAATAAAAAAACAACAACAGGCAACTAAAGACGTTTTGAAAACGTTTTCACCAAAGAATTATTTTAATAATAAGGACAGTCATTTAAAACATTTCAAGGCTGCAAATAACAAATTTCTGGAACCAAAAGAAGAAGAAGAGGAGTTTCGATTTATATCCCCCCTTTCTCTTCCTGTAGGAGACTTCCCCCCTCACAACAAGCACCCTGTGAGGTGGGCGGGGCTGAGAGAGCTCCGAAGAACTGTGACTTGCCCAAGGTCACCCAGCTGGCATGTGTGGGAGTGCACAGGCTAATCTGAATTCCCCAGATAAGCCTCCACAGCTCAAGCAGCAGAGCAGGGAATCAAACCCGGTTCTTCCAGATTAGAATGCACTGCTCTTAACCACTACGCCACTGCTGCTCCCTGAAAACAATGCGAAATTCCACGGAGGAAACATTTTATTTCCCGCGTCAAAATGTTTTAAAAGGTTTGTGCTGAAAGGGCCTCTCGTTTGCATCTGTCACTGTACAAGCTCCCTTGAAGCGAATGGATTCCTCACAGAGAAATGTGTAAGGTCGCCAGCCTTCAGGTGGTGGCTAGAGATCTTTTGGGATTACAACTGATTTCTCAACCCTGGCAATTGCAGGAACTGGGTTTGCATAATAGAACGGAATAAAATGGAGAAAATCATGCATGATACCCCAAGGGATGCAACAGGACAGAAATATGATTGATAACTCTGAATCATTATTGCTGGGTTTATATGATTGACTTAAAGGTGACAAAGGAATGCACAATTAAATTGTTCAATCCAGTAATAATGTTCACCACCCTGATTCTTTCGCGTCATGCTTGTCCAATTCAGGGAGACTTATACATCTTTTTTTCTTTTTACTTTGAGGGTAAAAACTGATAGATTTCGGTAGCTTGCCTATGTAACCCCCATGCCCAGAATGGGTTGGCCCAGAATGGGTTGACCCAGTAAGGGGTGGAGACTCGGAGCAGCAGAGAGGCTGCAAGAGCTCTTTTGCAGAAGAAACAAGGCTACCAGACTCGGACCTTGATTTCTATAAGCCCTTAACACCTTGTTAAGGTAATTGCAATATTGTTGTGAACTACTGGGAAGGTAGTTGTTGTTTTTGCTATGTTGTAAATGTTGGAGTTTATTGTTTCAGGGTTTCTTTTGTGGTTGTAATGGGTGAGAGTTCTCCTGGAGACCTTCATCATGTTGCAACCTGTTCATCAAGCCCTTGGAGTCTTCAGGAGCCAGCCAACTTGCAAAGGAGAATTTGGACTTGGCAATATCAGTAGACTGTAAATAGAAGGACTTGAAATGCAACCTGAACAGGACCTTGAATTGTAACGTTAAATGTTGATGTTTTAAAAGTGTTAATTGTAAAGAAAAGTAAACCATTTTGTTGTTTAAAAATTGTTGTTGCAACTCATTCCAAGTACTGCCCCACAGAACCCACAAGCTGAGGTTACACCTACTCTTCCTTTACTATGGTTGTTTTCCTCCTGAACGAGCGTTACATATAATAGGCTGCACATCCCCCAAGTTTTCAAGTTTGCCCGATCATTAAGCATCTTCTTGATTTGACCTCCCCACGACTCTCCCCTTCAGTTAGATTATTCTCAGTCCGGAAAAGCACCCATGCATCATTCAAAGATGTGGTGTTACGGATATAGAATCCGTGCAGGGAATAGTCAGCGTCTCTGTGCAACAAAGCAAAAAGAGAGAAAAAAAGATTCTATCCTTGTGCATGGTCCCCACGGGGAACTTGCTTCTTAATGATGTGTAAGACTGACAGCTGGCTTTGGGGGCCCGTTGGACTCAATCCAACGGAACGGAAGACGATTCCTCCACTTTGGTGCCTTTGCCTGGATAATGAGGGCAAATGAAAGCTACCATCTACCTTCCAAAGGCATCTGTGGCTATGGAGTCATCTCCGAAGACAGAACGATGCCTCACCTCAACAAACGTGTTTTCAATCCCACGTCTGCCCAAGCAGATGGAAAATGTGGAGGCCGGATCGTACCCAGGACAAATCCAGTACCTGGGACACCACGTTTTCCTGTTCTCCTCTGTAAATACACTCCCAGCGTGAAGAAGAAGAGAGAAGAAGAGTTTGGATTTATATCCCCCCTTTCTCTCCTGTAGGAGACTCAAAGGGGCTTACAACCTCCTTGCCCTCACCCCCTCACAACAAACACCCTGTGAGGCGGGTGGGCTGAGAGAGCTCCGAAAAGCTGTGACTAGCCCAAGGTCACCCAGCTGGCGTGTGGGGGATTGTACAGGCTAGTCTGAATTCCCCAGATAAGCCTCTGTAACCTCTTTCTGTGGGTTAGTACTTGGAAGGAGTTGCAAAGAACTAAATTTAAACAAAACAGTTTACTTCTCTTAACAAATAACAATTTTAAAACATTTAACATTTGACATTTACACTTTACAGTCCTGTTAAGTTTGCATTTTCAAGTCCTTATATTTACAGTCTACTGATATTGCCAAGTCCAATTCTTCTTTGCTGGTGGTTGGTTTTGAAGACTTCAGAAGCTTGGTGAACGGGATTCAAGATGATGAAGGTTCTCCAGATTGGAGTCCACCTTCTTTTAACCACCACACCACACCGGCTGGGGCCCTTATAAAGATTAAATGGAGGAAGGAAGAAGGATGTGAAGTGCCCCGAGCTCCTTGGAAAACAGGAAGGATAAAAATGCACTGATCAATATTTATACAGACAATCTACATGATTTATATGTATAATATAAACCGAATGTGCGATGCTGATTGTTATGGAGAAATTGCGTGCCAATTCGGGCCAAGGAAAGAGAAGACGGGACAGAAAAGCAAACAAAGTGCAAGCTCAGTGCACACCAAGGTGAAGCAAATAAAAACGGGGGTGGGGAGTTTCCAAACAGCGGGGGTGCGACATTGGAAATCATCCCGATATTGTACCATTTCAAGGATCGCCACATGTACCTGTCTTCGGCCACCTGTCTTCGGCTCCTGTCTGTCCCAATTAGCCTGGTTGCAATAAACTGTGCCATCCCTATGGTCATGTCTGATTGCCTTTTTTCCGCTGGTGGCCATTGCAGGTAATTAATGCATTGCCACTGACTGAGCGGGAGAGGATATATTACTCTGCAACATTTTACTGCAGCCCAGCAGTACCTGCATCATGAGCCTCCTCTGAGGGGAAACATCAAAGGTGGAGGAGAGTTCCTTCTTTGGGTCCCCTTTCTCACCTTGGGAAAGGATAAGACAAGGGCCATTTCCACACAGGCAAAATATCCTGGGGTAAGCAAGAAAAATATCCCTGTGCAGCTGAGAATTCCACATAGGCCCTTTCCCCACTTACCTTAAGCCCCGCGCTACTCGATGAGAGTAGCGCGGGGTCCCTCTGCACTCCCCACTGAGAGGGGCGGCGACAGCACAGCCGCCCCGACGCTGCTGCTGTCGCGCCCCTCAGCGTGAGGCATTCCTGGCGCTCTTTCAAAGGGCGCCTTTTGATGACCCCGCGCAGAGCGCGGGGTCGTGGGGACGCCCGGGCGCACGCTGGGGATGCCGCGCGCTGGGGATTGCGCCCAGCAACCCTCGGAAAAGGGTAAGTGGGGAAAGGGCCATAGTTCCCTGTGCTAATGCAGGCCTGCCCCGGTGTTGCCCTGCAATATTTACGTTAGCCCGGGATTTTAAAAAATCACCAGTTTGGAGTTTCTTTGGCCTCAGTTTCTACCTGTCAATCAGGAGGGCGTCAATGGGCAAAGATGGCAATTATTTGAAGATCTCCTGCCACATTGCATTTGTTTAGCTAAGGCTGATTCCGCATGGGCTAAAAACAGCAGTGTGAAAACGGTGTGAAAACAGTATAAACCCTTTTACACTGTTTTAAACCCTTTTACACCATTTTCACACCATTTTCACACTGCTGTTTTTGGCCCATGCGGAATCAGCCACAGTGTTTATCTCAGTGTTGGTGATGCTGAAGACCAATGTTCCGGTTTGCTTTTTCTTTGCAAGCAAGCATATTTTTACATATGAACAACATATGGGAGAACAGGCAACAGGTTTGCACTTAAGAACATGCTGCCTTTTTGCCCACCCTGTCTGCTATCCAACAGTGCTGTGTGTCACTGTAACAACCAAAAAGCAGGCTGCGCCTTCATTAAGTCCTGGGAACATCATAAAACGTCACCGCCTTGGGAGCCTTTCTTGTTGCAAGGTGATATATAAATAACAGGAATAATAAAAGGTACCTTTGGCTCATCCACATCTCCTGTTGTTTCCATAGCAGTCTCAGGAAAGACGTGAAACTGCACCAGTGATTTGAAACTGTACCAAAGACTCTCACACAGCTATCAAGGAAAGATTTGGAATTTCTCGTCCCTGCTGTTTGTACCTCCAAATTTCTGCTTTGGTTTCACTTCATGCAAATCTGAGTTGTGATTGGGGTGCTGTGTGGTTTCCGGGCTGTATGGCCGAGTTCTAGCAGCATTCTCTCCTGACGTTTCGCCTGCATCTGTGGCTGGCATCTTCAGAGGATCTGATGGTAGGAATGGAAAGCAGTGGAGTATATATACTGTGAGGTCAAAAGGTGAGGCCATCTGAATAGAGTAGCCTGGCATGTGAGTCACAGAGAAGTCTGTAGCATGGGAGTAACAATGAAGATAGCAAGGTCAATAGGTGAATGGATCTGAATAGAAGTATCCTGGTCTTTGTTTCCTTTGTTTCCTGAGTTGTGATTATTTAGCTCCACTGGTCAAGTTTATTGTTGTTGTTTATTTAGTATCACAGCTGCCAGTTCTCTAGCTGGGTGTTGGCCTTTCATGACAATCCGAGCCTCACCTAGAGGCCTAGGACGTTGATATGTGTTGATATAGTATTCGTGCAGACCCAGCAGGGTTGCTTTCTGGATCTGACAGATGTTGATTTTGAAGATGTTTCAAGTGCCACCCAAGTGTTTTTGGAATGGCGCCCAGGGTGCCGATTACCACTGGGACAACCTCAGCTGGTTTGTGCCAGAGTCGCTGAATCTCAATTTTCAAACCATGGTTTTTAGTGACCTTCTCGTGTTCTTTTCCAATGACCCTGCTGTCACCAGGCATTGCTATGTCGATGATGGTCACTTTTTTGTTCTCGATCGATTGTGATGTCCGCGTTATTCTTATTATTATTTGCTACAGCAAGCATATGTTTTTCAGGGTTAGTTACGTGCATTATGCGTAGACATGTTGAAAAGCAGAGAAGGATTGCATGACAGGGGAACAACGTGGATAATTCTTCATACGTCTATGGTTCTCAGAGGCTCTCAAAGACTAATATTTTCTCCTCGTATCCTTTTCCCCCTTTATTTGATTTTTTTTAGCTTCTCTAAAAATGTTATGCTTCTTGGAACATATCCAGCTTTTGTAAAATTGCTTTGGGTTTTTTTTTTAGTTTACTTAATGTACAAATTCATATTTTTTCTGCAAACCTCTACTTTGTAGACACAGTGACTGTGCATAAAAACGTGTATATGTGTGTATAAATACCATTCAAATTATGCATAAAACTCGCATTACAGGTAAACAAAATACAAAGGAATCTGTCAGAACGACAACGAAAAGCAAGCAGCCCCAGTCGTTTACAACAAGACGACTGCAGAGGTCTAAAAAGAAACAAAAATAAGAAATATGGTCTGATTCCTGACCCTGGCCTTGATGGTCCAAGCTAGCTCAATCTTGGAAGCTAAGCAGGGCTAAGCAAAAGAGAAGGGTTTGGATTTATATCCCACCTTTCTCTCCTGTAAGGAGACTCAAAGGGGCTTACAATCTCCTTTCCCTTCCCCTCCCCCCCCCCAACAAACACCCTGTGAGGTGGGTGGGGCTGAGAGAGCTCCGAAAAACTGTGACTATTGGTGTGCACAGGCTAATCTGGCTCCCCAGATAAACCTCTACAGCTCAAGTGGCAAAGTGGGGAATCAAACCTGGTTCTCCAGATTAGAGTGCACCTACTGTTAACCACTATGCCACACTGGCTCTAATAGTGGCTCATACTGGTATTGGAGGAAAGTTTTACAAATACTGTGGAGTGCCACGTATGGCTCACCCTCTCCAGAACATAATAAGAACATAAGAACATAAGAACAAGCCAGCTGGATCAGACCAAAGTCCATCTAGTCCAGCTCTCTGCTACTCGCAGTGGCCCACCAGGTGCCTTTGGGAGCTCACATGTAGGATGTGAACGCAATGGCCTTCTGCGGCTGTTGCTCCCGAGCACCTGGTCTGTTAAGGCATTTGCAATCTCAGATCAAAGAGGATCAAGATTGGTAGCCATAAATCGACTTCTCCTCCATAAATCTGTCCAAGCCCCTTTAATACAGTTGAAGTATGCCAAAGGGGCAGGGGGAGAACCACTCTCTAAAACCATTTTTTAATATTTTTATCGAGTGGCCACACTGGAAGACGAAGAATGATCAGCAGAGACAGAAATATGAGAAACTTACACTGCAAGCTGCCTGTTTTAACAGCCAAAATAAAAATTAAACGGGTTCACATTCAGATGCCTGGGAATCTTAGCATTTCTATTTCCCATCAGTTCCTACTGCGGACACTTCAGTGTGGCCAGCTAAGCCAGTTAAACTCTGCATTATACACTTTAAAGTGGAAACCTCTTCTTTAGAACGCTGCAGTGTAAATTTGGTAACAAGCTAGAATTTATAAAGTTGGGAGATCCAGGCTCAGGTTCTCTCTGCCACCTACCCTTTTTGGGTCATTGCAGGTGGCATTTTGAATTATCCTTTGTTGCTCTTAGGCAAATCATCAAAAGGAGGGTAGGAAGGGATGAGACAGTGCTTGATTTTCTGCTGCCCTTGCGTACATGCCCAGGTAATGCCAATCATCGTGTTGGCATCAGGAAGGAATTCTCCTCCAAGCCAGATTATCTAGGGATCCTGAAGGTTTTTGCCTTCCTCTGGGCATACAGCAGGGATCACTGGGGAATGGAGGGGAGGTTGCTGTAAATTCTCTGCCTTGTACAGAGGTTGGACCAGATCCTACCTCCATGTCTTCGTGCTCTACGTCTTTGTCACAGCGTGGTGTAGTGGTTAAGAGCAGGTGCACTCTAATCTGGAGAACCGGGTTCGATTCCCTGCTCTGCCACTTGAGCTGTGGAGGCTTATCTGGTGAACCAGCTAGGTTGAAGGCAGCAGAAAAAGATGATGACCCAACATGAGATGGATTGACTCTATAAAGGAAGCCACGGCCCTCAGGTTGCAAGACGTGAGCAAGGCTATCAATCATAAGATGGTTTGAAGGCTATTGATTTACAGAGTATCCATGAGTCGAAAGCAACTTGACGGCACTTAACAAGTACACAGTAATGGTCTTGGTTAGTGCTTCGATGGGAGGTCACTGAAGAGGGCAAAGCACATCTGCTCATCTCTTGCCTTAAAAGCCAGACAGGGGCCCTTTCCCCACTTACCCTTGTCGAAGGGTTGCTGCGCGCAATTTCCAGCATGCGCAATTCCTGGCGCGTGCCCCAGCTTCCCCATGACCCCGCGCTCTGCGCCATTTGAAGGCGCCATTTGAAAAGGCGCCAGGAATTACGCGTGCTGAGGGGGCGCGAGAGAGGCAGCGTCGGGGCGGCTGCATTCTCGCCGCCCCTGAAGTGGGGAGTGCAGCTGGACCCCGCGCTACTTTAGGAGAGTAGCGCGGGGCTTAAGGTAAGTGGGGAAAGGGCCAGGGTCACCATAAGTCAGCTGGGACTTGGTGGCCCTTTCCAGCATCACAAGTCATCCTTGTTTGCACGTGTAAAAGCCCTCTCAGGCTACATCGAGACTTTACGAGAGGACCATTGATTAAATATTTCATTTAGCAGTTTTGCAGGCTGGGGCGGGGCAGGGGATTGTCTAGCTGCCCAGATGATTTCCCCAAACCACTTGTTACGACTGTCTCCGGGAAAAAGGGGGTCTGCTTTTATCAACAGAAGTATAAATGGGGTGCTGTGTGGTTTCCGGGCTGTATGGCCGTGTTCTAGCAGCATTCTCTCCTGACGTTTCGCCTGCATCTGTGGCTGGCATCTTCAGAGGATCTGAATCAGATGCCAGCCACAGATGCAGGCGAAACGTCAGGAGAGAATGCTGCTAGAACACGGCCATACAGCCCGGAAACCACACAGCACCCCAGTGATTCCGGCCGTGAAAGCCTTCGACAATACAGAAGTATAAATCCCATTCCAAGTGGACATCTCAAAGACACGTAACATTGGCCATGAAACGATGTTTAGCAGTGATTTCTTCTCTGCTCAAAAGCCAGTTCGTTTTGCTCCCCTTTATCAGTCCTAAAGGTTAAATTATATACTCTTACCTAACCCTTAAAATAGCACCTTATTTTCTGCACCGCTGTTCCCTAAACCCCTGGTAATATCAAATCAATCACACAGTGAGGTCTAGATGTCTGCTCGGGTAGAAAGCCATTGATCTCCGGAGCCACCGATCACCCTGACAATGGAAAGGTTCCCCCCTCCCCCCACCTGATAATGGCCGCCTTTGCCGCCGGCGTGCCCGGCTGATGGATTGGAGCCAGCGGGATTCTTTGGGAGCGGGTGAAGTCTTGAAGCACAAGGCTGCTTTTAATAGCTCCTTTTTGTCTCCTGTCAATAACTGGATGGGAGACCATCATTAGGCTTTGATTGGGTAAAGCTCAGAGGGCAGAGATTAATATCCCCTAGGGATACTTTGGAAAGCAAAACGGTAATGAGAGGCAAATGCAGCAGGGGAAACCTTGGAGGGAGTGGTGAGTCATTCCGCTGGAAACCTGTTGCTAATGCAATCTAGCCCAGTGGTGGCGAACCTATGGCACGGGTGCCAGAGGTGGCACTCAGAGCCCTCTCTGTGGGCACGCACAAACAGAGTGCTCCCCCCCCCCCCGCCCACATATCTAGGGCTGGCCTAAATAGCTGGGCTCGACATTAGCATTAAACCTAAGACCTAGTTTCCAGAAGCAGTGTAGGTAACCCTGTTAAGCTTATTAAACCCCACTGATTTTCATGCTAAGAACTAAAGGCTAAGAACTAAAGGGGCATCCTACTCCTTGGGAGTAAGCCTTAAAGGTTGGCAATGGGGCTTGCTTCTGAGTAAACCCTCCTAGGGTCGTGATTCACCCATTGGAAAAATTACACGGTTGCTTCAAAGCAAAGCCACCGACTACCATCAAACTTACGCCTGAGTAACGCACACCTCGGAGCCAACCGTTTTTCTAAACTAAACCCTTGGTGTATGTGAGGGAGGTTAAGAGCCGTGTAATCTAGTCTGAGGAAACTGGTTTGATTCCCCGCTCTGCCGCTACTGAGCTGTGGGAGGTTTTATCTGGGGAATACAGATTAGCCTGTACATTCCCACACACGCCAGCTGGGTGACCTTGGGCTAGTCACAGCTTCTTGGAGCTCTCTCAGCCCCACCTACCTCACAGGGTGTTTGTTGTGAGGGGGGAAGGGCAAGGAGATTGTAAGCCCCTTTGAGTCTCCTGCAGGAGAGAAAGGGGGATATAAATCCAAACTCCTCCTCCTCCTCCTCCTCCTCCTCCTCCTCCTCCTCCTCCTCCTCCTCCTCCTCCTCTTCTTCTTCTTCTTCTTCTTCTTCTTCTTCCAAGACACCAAGACAACTAGACATAAGAACAGTTTTTTCCCAAATGCCATCACTCTGTTAAACAAATAATTCCCTCGATAATGTCAAACTATTTATTATATATTTATTATATAATTACTGCACTACTTTTTTCATCATTCCTATTACCCATCTCCTCCCAATTATGACTGTATGACTATAGCCTGTGCTGACATTTCATTTTATTTTATGATTTTACATTTTATGTTTTTATTACTATTGATTGTTTCCTGATTGCTTACTAGACCTATATGACAATCATTAAGTGCTGTACCTTATGATTCTTGACAAATGTTTTTTCTTTTATGTACACTGAGAGCATATGCACCGGAGACAAATTCCTTGTGTGTCCAATCACACTTGGCCAATAAAGATTCTATTCTATTCTATTCTATTCTATTCTCTGTTAAACAAATATCTCCCTCCATAATGTCAAACTATTTATTATATATTTATTATATAATTACTGTACTACTTTTTTCATCATTCCTATTACCCATCTCCTCCCAATTATGACTGTATGACTATAGCCTGTGCTGACATTTCATTTTATTTTATGATTTTACATTTTATGTTTTTATTACTATTGATTGTTTCCTGATTGCTTACTAGACCTATATGACAATCATTAAGTGCTGTACCTTATGATTCTTGACAAATGTATTTTCTTTTATGTACACTGAGAGCATATGCACCGGAGACAAATTCCTTGTGTGTCCAATCACACTTGGCCAATAAAGATTCTATTCTATTCTATTCTATTCTATTCTATTCTCTGTTAAACAAATAATTCCCTCGATAATGTCAAACTATTTATTATATATTTATTATATAATTACTGCACTACTTTTTTCATCATTCCTATTACCCATCTCCTCCCAATTATGACTGTATGACTATAGCCTTGTGCCATATTTCATTTTATTTTATGATTTTACATTTTATGTTTTTATTACTATTGATTGTTTCCTGATTGCTTACTAGACCTATATGACAATCATTAAGTGCTGTACCTTATGATTCTTGGACAAATGTATTTTCTTTTATGTACACTGAGAGCATATGCACCGGAGACAAATTCCTTGTGTGTCCAATCACACTTGCCCAATAAAGATTCTATTCTATTCTATTCTATTCTATTCTCTGTTAAAAAAATAATTCCCTCGATAATGTCAAACTATTTATTATATATTTATTATATAATTACTGCACTACTTTTTTCATCATTCCTATTACCCATCTCCTCCCAATTATGACTGTATGACTATAGCCTGTGCTGACATTTCATTTTATTTTATGATTTTACATTTTATGTTTTTATTACTATTGATTGTTTCCTGATTGCTTACTAGACCTATATGACAATCATTAAGTGCTGTACCTTATGATTCTTGACAAATGTATTTTTCTTTTATGTACACTGAGAGCATATGCACCGGAGACAAATTCCTTGTGTGTCCAATCACACTTGGCCAATAAAGATTCTATTCTATTCTATTCTATTCTATTCTCTGTTAAAAAAATAATTCCCTCGATAATGTCAAACTATTTATTATATATTTATTATATAATTACTGCACTACTTTTTTCATCATTCCTATTACCCATCTCCTCCCAATTATGACTGTATGACTATAGCCTGTGCTGACATTTCATTTTATTTTATGATTTTACATTTTATGTTTTTATTACTATTGATTGTTTCCTGATTGCTTACTAGACCTATATGACAATCATTAAGTGCTGTACCTTATGATTCTTGACAAATGTATTTTTCTTTTATGTACACTGAGAGCATATGCACCGGAGACACCTTTGTGTGTCCAATCACACTTCAATAAAGATTCCATTCCTATTCTATCTCTATTCTATTCTATTCTATTCTATTCTCTGTTAAACAAATAATTCCCTCGATAATGTCAAACTATTTATTATATATTTATTATATAATTACTGCACTACTACTTTTCATCATCTCTATTACCCATCTCCTCCCAATTATGACTGTATGACTATAGCCTGTGCTGACATTTCATTTTATTTTATGATTTTACATTTTATTGTTTTATTACTTATTGATTGTTTCCTGATTGCTTACTAGGCCTATACGACAATCATTAAGTGCTGTACCTTATGATTCTTGACAAATGTATTTTTCTTTTATGTACACTGAGAGCATATGCACTGGAGACAAATTCCCTTGTGTGTCCAATCACTTGGCCAATAAAGATTCTATTCTATTCTATTCTATTCCTATTCCATTCTATTCCTATTCTATTCTATTCTCTGTTAAACAAATAATTCCTCTGATAATGTCAAACTATTTATTATATATTTATTATATAATTACTGCACTCTACTTTTTCTTATCATTCCATTACCCATCTCCTCCCAATTATGACTGTATGACTATAGCCCAGTTGACATTTCATTTTATTTTATGATTTTACATTTTATGTTTTATTACTATTGATTGTTTCCTGATTGCTTACTAGACCTATATGACAATCTCATTATACAAAAAAGTGCTTTTATGATCTTTTGACAAATGTATTTTTCTTTTATGTACACTGAGAGCATATGCACTGAGACAAATTCCTTGTGTGTCCAATCACACTTCACACAAAGACTTCTATCTTCATTCTATTCTATTCTATTCTCTGTTAAACAAATAATTCCCTCGATAATGTCAAACTATTTCTATTATATATTTATTATATAATTACTGCACTACTTTTTTTCATCATTCCTATTACCCATCTCCTCCCAATTATGACTGTATGACTATAGCCTGTGTTGACATTTCATTTTATTTTATGATTTTACATTTTATGTTTTTATTACTATTGATTGTTTCCTGATTGCTTACTAGACCTATATGACAATCATTAAGTGCTGTACCTTATGATTCTTGACAAATGTATATTTTTCTTTTTATGTACACTGAGAGCATATGGACTGAGACAATTCCCTTGTGTGTCCAATCACACTTGGCCAATAAAGATTCTATTCTATTCTATTCTATTCTATTCCCTCTGTTAAAACAACACCCCCCATAATGTCAAACTATTTATTATATATTTATTATATAATTACTGCACTACTTTTTTCATCATTCCTATTACCCATCTCCTCCCAATTATGACTGTATGACTATAGCCTGTGCTGACATTTCATTTTATTTTATGATTTTACATTTTATGTTTTTATTACTATTGATTGTTTCCTGATTGCTTACTATACCTATATGACAATCATTAAGTGCTGTACCTTATGATTCTTGACAAATGTATTTTTCTTTTATGTACACTGAGAGCATATGCACCGGAGACAAATTCCTTGTGTGTCCAATCACACTTGGCCAATAAAGATTCTATTCTATTCTATTCTTCTTCTTCTTCTTTTTCTTCTTCTTCTATTCAGGTTAAATATCCACACTGGCACTTTGCAGTAAATAAGTGGGTTTTGGGTTGCAGTTGGACACTCAGCTTCAAAAAGGTTCGCCATCACTGATCTAGGCACTTTACCATTTCCCTCTCAATTTAGGGTTTAACAATACTTCCCCCCCCCCAAGTGAAAAGTTCTTTGCACCCAGCTCGCTCCCCTACGAAGCCAGCACATAAATATGCACAAGCACAGAATGGAGGATACGTGATTTGAATATTGTGCACATGAAAAACCTTTCAGGAGTGTAACAGAGTTCCCAGCTAGGGTTGCCAACTCGCAGGCGGTGGCTGGAGAGATCTCCTGGGATTATAATTGATCACCAGGTGACGGAGATCAGTTCACATGGAGAAAAGGGCCACGTTGGATAGTAGACTCTGTGGCTTTATGCCGCACTGAAGGTCCTGCCTTCCCTAAACCCCACCCTCCTCAAGCTCCGCCCCCAAATATCCAGGTATTTCCTCACCCAAAGCTGGCCACATTATTTCCAGCCCAATGCTTGCGGATTGAGAGGTGGTGCTTTTCGGAGGGTGCAGTTTCAGGAGGAGATGATGTCATCTCCAGATGATGTTGTTGGAATTCCACCAATCCAGAGGTGGGATCCAGCAGGTTCTCACAGTAGTTACTAATTACTACTGTGTGCCGAGAGGGGGTTACTAATTGGTGATTTTGCTACGTGATTTTTGCCTTCGTTACGCCCCTCCTCTGCTCCTCAGCAGCAGCGCGCAGAACTTGAAGCCGTCTAGCAGGAGGTGCACTGGCATGCGTGGCAGCCTGCACCTTGCATGCATTCCAGCTTCCCTTGGGACCAAGGACTTGGCTCATGAGCTGTGTCCTTGCCACAGCCCTGCCCAGGAATGCCCCGCCCCTGTCTTGCCCCACCCAGCCCCATTGGTGCTAAACCACTGTTTGAATCCCACCACCATGAGAACCTGTTACTAAAATTTTTGGATCCCACCACTGCACCAATCTGTATGGTAAAGACCATAGAGACTAATGAAAATGCCTAGAGTTTCACCCTTCCATTTGTTCTCCCGCTCCTCATATTATCCAGGGCAGGAGGTCTGGAGCTGCCAATGGGCGAACGGTAAACTTAGATTGTTGGCTGAGCACAAGTCAGTAATGTGAAGAAGAAGAGGTAGGTGGGGCTGAGAGAGTTCTGAGAGAGCTGTGACTAGCCCAAGGTCACCCAGCAGGAATGTAGGAGTGCGGAAACACATCTGGTTCACCAGATGAGCCTCTGTCACTCAGGTGGAGGAGTGGGGAATCAAACCTGGTTCTCCAGTATCCCAGTCACGAACAGTAATATTTACATGGTGTGGTGTGCTAGTGAGACCAGTTCTGGGTACTACATTTTAAGGACAACGCAGACAAATTCAGAGGGGTCTGGAAAAATAATCATTCGAGGAAATATGGAATGAACTGTTTGTATGGGCAGACCCTGTGAGGGGAGTTTCTGGGGCATTGCAGAGAGTCAGACGCTTGGGTACATTACACAGAATCCCCAGTTCAAGACTGCTGGTACCCTAGAAAGATAACCTTTACTGTCCTCAGCAGACACAAGGCCAAACCTCTCTCCAAATTCTTCACTGCATCTATTCCCCCCCCCCCAACCTGTCCTGCGGGCAAAAAGAGAAAACCCCGCTTTGCGAACAGTCTTATTCCACCCTCTTGCAGGGATATTTTTCATGTCAGTTCAATAGCCATGAGCTCACTTTTTGCGCTACGTTCTGCCTTTGATCTTGTGTGTCTGTTGTTTGTTTGGCAGCATTCCGCCAGAGATGTGCTACCTTTAATCTTTCTCACCATAGATCAGTAATAACTCTTCTCTGTCTTTCCCCCCTGTTTTTCCGCTCCTTAAATTGGTACTTTTCCCTCCTCCCTTGCCTGTTGGTGGATGAGCGGCTGTAACAGAAGTAGCTCTTCGTTTGGCTATCACTCATGCGAGTTTGGACAAAAAAACGACTTCGGCCAATTCTACCCTGTGACCCCCCCGTATCGTCAGCATGCGCCCCTTGGACAGCAATAAATTGTCTTGTTGAGAGTTTGCATTTTTGTTTTCAATTGCGGGTGACTTTATGGCTCGGGAGTTTGGGTACCTCTCCCGCTGGATTGGACAAGCAATCAGAGTGCTGTCTGTTTATTCCCACTAGGCAGCGTCTGAGTAAAATCTGCTTGGCTGACAAAGCAAAGTGAGGATGCCGCAACAGACAAATTGCTGCAAATTCCACCGGAGGTCTCCCCAACAGAGATCTCTTCCTACTGTTTCAGCGTGAAGAAGTGGTCGTCAAGAAGGACATTGACATAAGAACATAAGAACATAAGAACAAGCCAGCTGGATCAGACCAGAGTCCATCTAGTCCAGCTCTCTGCTATTCGCAGTGGCCCACCAGGGGCCTTTGGGAGCTCACAGGCAGGATGTGAAAGCAATGGCCTTAAGAACATAAGAACAAGCCAGCTGGATCAGACCAGAGTCCATCTAGTCCAGCTCTCTGCTATTCGCAGTGGCCCACCAGGGGCCTTTGGGAGCTCACAGGCAGGATGTGAAAGCAATGGCCTTAAGAACATAAGAACAAGCCAGCTGGATCAGACCAGAGTCCATCTAGTCCAGCTCTCTGCTATTCGCAGTGGCCCACCAGGGGAACCTTTGGGGAGCTCACAGGCAGGGATGTAGAAAGCAATGGCCTTAAAAGAACATAAGAACAAGCCAGCTGGATCAGACCAGAGTCCATCTGAGTCCAGCTCTCTGCTACTCGCAGTGGGCCCCACCAGGGAGCTCTTTTGGGGAGCTCACATGCAAGATGTGAAAGCAATGGCCTTAAGAACATAAGAACAAGCCAGCTGGATCAGACCAGAGTCCATCTAGTCCAGCTCTCTGCTATTTGCAGTGGCCCACCAGGGGCCTTTGAGAGCTCACAGGCAGGATGTGAAAGCAATGGCCTTAAGAACATAAGAACAAGCCAAGCTGGACTGCGAGACCAGAGTCCAGTCTAGTCCAGCTCTCTGCTACTCGCAGTGGCTCCACCCAGGAGCTCTTTGGGAGCTCACATGCAAGATGTAGAAAGCAATGGCCTTCCTGAGGCTGTTGCTCCCCGATCACCTGGACTGTTAAAGGCATTTTGCAATCTCAGATCAAGGAGGATCAAGATTGGTAGCCATAAATCGACTTCTCCTCCATAAATCTGTCCAGAAGTCCCTCTTTACAGCTATCCAGGTTAGTGGGCCATCACCACCTCCTGTGGCAGCATATTCCAAACACCAATCACACGTTGAGTGAAGAAGTGTTTCCTTTTATTAGTCCTAATTCTTCCCCCCAGCATTTTCAATGTATGCCCCCTGGTTCCAGTAGTGTGAGAAAGAGAGAAAAAATTCTCTCTGTCAACATTTTCTATCCCATGCATAATTTTATAGACTTTAATCATATCCCCCCTCAGACGTCTCCTCTCCAAACTAAAGAGTCCCAAACGCTGCAGCCTCTCCTCATAGGGAAGGTGCTCCAGTCCCTTAATCATCCTCGTTGCCCTTCTCTGCACTTTTTCTATCTCTTCGATATCCTTTTTGAGATGTGAAGTTTGTGAAGTTCACATAGCGTGTATGTGAAGTTTGGATTTTTTGCCCCTATGTGCATCACTTTACATTTTGCTACATTGAACTGCATTTGCCATTTCTTAGCCCACTCACCTAATTTATCAAGGTCCGCTTGGAGCTCTTCGCAATCCTTTGTGGTTCTCAGCACCCTACATAATTTGGTATCATCCGCAAACTTGGCCACCACGCTACCCACCCCTACTTCCAGGAAGCTGGAACAGGTCCAGGGAGAATAAGCTGGAACGCGTCCAGGGAGAGTGACCAAAATTGTGAACGGTCTGGAGTCCATGCCCTACGAGGAGATGGGGATGTTTAGTTTGGTGAAGAGAAGTTTAGAGGTGACATGATAGCCATGTTGAGATATTTGAAGGGATGTCATGTTGGTGAGGGAGCGAGCTTGTTTTCTGCTGCCCCAGAGACCAGGACCAGGAGTCATGGGTTCAAGGTGAAGGAAAAGAGATTCCACCTAAACGTCAGGAAGAACTTTCTGACAGTCAGGGCTGTTCTACAGTGGAATGCACTGCCTCGGAGTGTGGTGGAGTCTCCTTCTTTGGGGAGTTTTAAAGAGAGGCTGGGTGGCCATCTGTGCTTTGATTGTGTGTTCCTGCATGGCAGGGGGTTGGACTTGATGGCTCTTGGGGTCTCTTCCAACTCTATGATTCTATGATTCTATGATAATAGAGTGGTTGGTCCTGTTCGGAGCAGAATATGTCTCCACATCTGTGACTAGAGCCCTGTGCTGAAGACATGAAATCTGGAAATAACCAAAGCAGAGGGCATACAATTTGGGGATAGTTAAAGCTGGGGAGGGGGGCTATCCCGGGTGGCGCAGGTTAGCCCAGTCTTGTCAGATCTTGGAAGCTAAGCAAGGTTAGCCCTGGTTAGTATTTGGATGAGAGGCCAGCAAGAAAATTCAGGTCCTTTACATGCAAGCAGATAATGGCAAACCATCTCTGAATGCTTCTTGCCCGAAAAATCATCTGGGGTCTGTGACTTGACAGCACTTATATAACCAAAGGGGGCGGGGAAGGGAAGGGCTACCGTTTCCTGCTCCCAAATTAG
>NC_059438.1:11895016-11912516 GCF_021028975.2 Sphaerodactylus townsendi
AAGTTGCGCACGCTCTAATTATCGAGAAAGTTACCGGTTCCTAACAGAGCTGCTTCATCATTGCTACAAATGATAATGAGCCTTGTTTTGATACAAAACCTTGCACGGAAGCATCGCAATCTCCGCGCAACACGTCTCTTTCTGCGCAAGCCTTTCAAGGGCCCTGGGAAGGAGTCCGAGTTTCCTTGCAAAGAGTCTATAATTACTGTGTGGCTCATTTATTAATAATAAAAATCGTTGTGAGCAACCGTCGGCTTCAACTATCATGAGCAATGGAAGGTCCGCAGCCGGCATTCATGTCCCAGGAAGTGATACTCTAATTAACTTTCGTCATGTGCTTCGTTGAGTCTAGCAGCACAAGATGAGCCAGACCTGCCATTAGATTTATCACGTGCTGATTGAAAAATGGCTCACTCAGCTGTACGAATGCACCATAATGATGTATTTAGTAAACCCGTTTTCACCAGAGGTGGTTTTTTTTCCTTTCTGGGAGAATATATAGCTGCTGAATGAAAGCTTCATTCATTACGAGGAGGGGATACTGTCACAGTGCAAATGCCAGTCGGCTTCTAAGGAACCGGGATGCTCCTGAATTCCTCCCCAAAAGGAATTCTCGAATACACTGCATTGTCCCTGTCAGAGAGTGGAGCTGTGTGGATTTTTGTTCTTGTTGTGCATTTCTTGTTAGTGTGTTCTTGTTTAGGAGGGGATTGTGCATTTGGACCACCCGTTATCATTATGGAAGTATTCCGAAAGCACAGATCACAACCTCTAGAGCAGTGATTCCCAACCAGGGTTCTGTGGTACCCTGGGGTACCCTGAGCATGTCCCAGGGGTACCATGACAGTGCTACCGCCTGCCCCCCCCCACCGAAATCAAATGGATTTTGAAGGGGGGGGGGGGGTTAGGAGCCTCAGGGGCTCCTTTTAAACAACATTGAAAAACAGCATTGTTTTATTTGCCTAAATTCGGTGTGGATTGGGGGGGTAGATTTAAAGGGAGCACTCCCTTTAAATCCCTCCAATCCATGCCAAATTTAGGCAAACAATGCAGCTGTCAACGCTGCTTTTCCTCCCCTCCCCCTGCTTGCCACTCTCCCCACCTAAAGGCCAGAAACGAAAAAAAACCTTACAAAATGCAAAAAAAAATCAAATGAACCTCAAGGGTACCCTGAGATAAGGAAGAGCGAGGTCAAGGATACCGCAATGTCGAAAAGGTTGGGAAACACTGCTCTAGAGAGCCAGCGTGGTGTAGTGGTTAAGAGCAGGTGGATTCTAATCTGGAGAACAGGGTTTGATTCCCCACTCCTCCACCTGAGTGGCAGAGGCTTATCTGGTGAACCGGATGTGTTTCCGGACTCCTGCATTCCTGCTAGGTGACCTTGGGCTAGTCACAGTTCTCTCAGAACTCTCTGAGCCCCACCTGCCTCACAAGGTGTCTGTTGTGGGGAGAGGAAGGGAAAGGAGCTTCTAAGCCACCTCAAGTCTCCTTACAGGAGAGAAAGGTGGGGTATAAATCTAAACTCTTCTTCTTCTATCTAATATGCATGAAACACATTCCATAATGTACATTCTGTGTGCATCCAGGCAAGTTCACAGAACTTTACAGTGGAACAATTGGGCTGGTATGTGTGCTATCTTGGATCTGGTATGTGTGTTTACCTCGGATCTCCCCAAAATGAGACGAAACAAGTGCTGTAGCGCAAACTATGTGAGAGCAAGTGTGGTATTGTGGTTCAGAGTGGCAGACTGTTGTATTGCAATTCATTAGCTGAGTAAATAATAGGGCAGAGATGTGAGTGAATTGTTTTGTAGAACTTTACAATATAACAAATGAATTTACACTAAATATAGGAACAGCAAACTTTACCTTTTCAAGTTCTCAGTCCGGGTGCCTCCGCAGTCTATCTGTGACTGTGCGTCTTCCTCTCCACTTTTTGCTGGAAGAAGAAACAGAGAGGTCTTTTCAAAAGCTCTTGTGACTTCAACAGTTAACCCTTGCTTGACTGAATGAAGCAGGAACTTGTAAAAATCTAACACAGACTCTAATTTGGAGAACCAACCTGCTACTGAAGCAGCAAGATCTTCACTGTGCGTTTGAAAATAAACCATGGTGGTCATTTTGTGCCTGACTCCACCTCTTGTGACAATCACTTTGCAGAAGATGTTTTTGTGGCTTCCCGTGCCACCCTGTGTTAAAATCCCAAAGGTACGCTCAGCCTCAAAAAGTTGGGGACTCCTGCAGTAAGAAATGGGAGACTGGAAGAGTATCTCTAGTTAGGGAAGGTTCGGGCTGTAGGTTTCAGCGGGCATCCAGCCGTTTTAACCCCTATTCTCAATCTGAATCATTCATGCTCCCTGTCTTAACCGATTCTGTTCCACTGCTTTTAGGGAAGGTGGAAGAAGATCCAAAGCGAAAAAGACCCTTCCAGTGTTATAACCATCATTCAACGGTAGGGAGGTCAAAAATGTTGCAGACATTGCCAACTTCCCATATGCCTGCACCGATAACTGTTAAGCAGAGGGTGGTAACTGCTCACCTATCACAGGAGTTGAGAAATAATTGATGAAATACCAGCACTGAAATATTTAGCGGCCACATGGGGAAGAGACCAACATGGCCGCTTGCAATTTCCCTAGCAGCTGCACTTTGGTCTAAAATTAAACCCTTGGTCTGCCTAAAGCAGAGATCGTTCCTTCTCTCCCCAGCCCCTTTCTAATACAGTCGAAAAGGAAATCGTAGTCTTCAGAAGAATAAAAAAAGAAGGATAGGGCAACTTCATTCGTCAATAAAACTTTCCAAAAAAAAAGTCAACTGCTCGTACATGTCCTTTCCCTGTAGTGGCCTCCAGCTTACGGAATAACCAACCCAAGGAGGTCAGGACAGAGGTCACCTTTCCGGCTTTCCAAAAACGATATAAAACTGAATGACTTGAGAATGCTTTTCTGCCCAAATAACAGGGTTGCATTGTACATAGCAAACCAGATCAATTCTCTATCTCGTTCAGATTGCCCACTCTGACTGGCAGCAACATTCCAGGGCCTTGGGCAAAGGAAGGTCTTAAGAACATAAGAACATAAGAACAAGCCAGCTGGATCAGACCAGAGTCCATCTAGTCCAGCTCTCTGCTACTCGCAGTGGCCCACCAGGTGCCTTTGGGAGCTCACATGCAGTATGTGAAAGCAATGGCCTTCTGCGGCTGTTGCTCCCGATCACCTGGTCTGTTAAGGCATTTGCAATCTCAGATCAAAGAGGATCGAGATTGGTAGCCATAAATCGACTTCTCCTCCATAAAATCTGTCCAAGCCCCTTTTAAAGCTATCCAGGTTAGTGGCCATCACCACCTCCTGTGGCAGCATATTCCAAACACCAATCACACGTTGAGTGAAGAAGTGTTTCCTTTTATTAGTCCTAATCCTCCCCCAGCATTTTCAATGTGTGCCCTCTGGTTCTAGTATTGTGAGAAAAAAAAGAGAAAAATTCTCTCTGTCAACATTTTCTACTCCATGCATAATTTTATAGACTTCAATCATATCCCCCCTCAGACGTCTCCTCTCCAAACTAAAGAGTCCCAAACGCTGCAGCCTCTCCTCATAAGGAAGGTGCTCCAGTCCCTCAATCATCCTCGTTGCCCTTCTCTGCACTTTTTCTATCTCTTCAATATCCTTTTTGAGATGTGGCAACCAGAACTGTACACAGTACTCCAAGTGCGGTCGCACCACTGCTTTATATAAGGGCATGACAATCTTTGCAGTTTTATCATCAATTCCTTTCCTAATTATCCCCAGCAGAGTTTGCCTTTTTCACACATAGAGTTTGCCTTTCTCAAGCCCTTGTGATGTTAGGGATCGAACATCAGACTTCCTGCCTGCAAAACGTGTCCCTTCCACCTGAGCCTCAGTCTCACCACATGGAATTCAGCCTTTGCAATCTGTCATTTAATCCCAAATATATGAATCATGCCTCAGGCTGAGAATCCGCCACAGTAATTCGAAAGCAAACAAAATACAACAACATATCACACGTTGCAACTGTCTCGTTTTAGAACTTGGTTACTCATTACGATGAGGTTTAAAAATATTTTATTGGGCAGGAGATTTTTTTCTTCCAGGGCATGATTTATTCCTGTGAATCAAGCACAGCAGCCAGTGTTTTCTTGCCGGTATGAAAACTGTCACCCATATAAAATGCTTGGAAAAGGTTCTCAATTATCATCTTTGTTCTCCCTTGTACGCTGAAAACATAATTCATCTTCTCTTCTCGAAGCTACAAATAGGTGGTTTCTAAAACCTGAAGTTATTTATTTTGCATTAGAGCCCGTGCCATCTTTGCAGTTTCAGCTCAATCTTCTCCGGCTGAAATCCTTATCAAAACCCTACGATAATCGAAAATATCTAGTGTGATAATAATTGAAGTGGGGTCCCAGCCAGAGGTTTGCTCATGTGTGGTGCCAACAGATTGATACAAGAAGGCCTGTTGATGGTGCACTCCATCCAACAGGTTCATTCTTGACCAATAAGATGCCAGGTCCCCCCAACTACGGATGCAGAGGTGGGATCCAGCAGGTTCTCACAGGTTCCCGAGAGTAGGTTACTAATTATTTGTGTGTGCCAAGAGGGGGTTACTAATTGGTGATTTTGCCACGTGATTTTTGCCTTAGTTACGCCCCTCCTCTCAGCATTAGCGCGCAGAACTTGAAGCAGTCTAGCAGGAGATGCACCGGCGTGTGTGGCAGCCTGCGCCTGCATGCATTCGTTTCCCGCCCAAGGACCGGTACATTGGCTGCATCCTTGCCATAGCCACGCCCAGGATTGCCCCACCTTCAGAATGCCCGGCCACGCCCCCGTCGTGCCCCGCCCAGCACCATTGGCACTACGCCACAGTTTGAATCCCACCACCATGGGAACCTGTTACTAAATTTTTTTGATCCCACCACTGCACGGATGGTAGGATTACCAGATCTAGGTTGAGAAACTCCTGGAGATTTGGAGATAGGACCTGGGGAGGACAGGGACCTCAGTGGAGTACAGTTCCAAAGAGTCCACTTTCCAAAGCATCCATTTTCTCCCATGAAACTGACCTCTGTAGTCTAGAGATGAACTGTAATTCTAGGGGATCCCCAGGTTCTCAACTAGAGGCTAGCATCCCTAGATCTTATGCTTTCTTGGTGGTGGCAGACCTTTGTGGTAAGCTGAAGTTCACAGGACACCATATTTACCAACTTGTGTGACAGCTATGCTCCCACAACGAGCCCCAACTGGTCATTTCCTCCCATAGAATTATTGGTGTGGTAGTGAAATGGTGCAGTAGTTCTGAGCGGTGGACTCTAATCTGGAGAACCGGGTTTTATTCCCCACTCCTCCACATGAGGGGCGGACTCTTATCTGTTGATCTGGATTTGTTTCCCCACTCCTACACATAAGAACATAAGAACATAAGAACAAGCCAGCTGGATCAGACCAGAGTCCATCTAGTCCAGCTCTCTGCTACTCGCAGTGGCCCACCAGGTGCCTTTGGGAGCTCACATGCAGGATGTGAACGCAATGGCCTTCTGCGGCTGTTGCTCCCAAGCACCTGGTCTGTAAGGCATTTGCAATCTCAGATCAAAGAGGATCAAGATTGGTAGCCATAATGAAGCCTGCAGGGTGATCTTGGGTCAGTCACAGTTTTCTCTGAACTCTTTCTCTGAACCCTGCCTGCCTCACAAGGTGTCTGAAACCATTACGCTTATGAACCATACAGAAACTGTTGCGCTGTTAAACTGTTGTACTTCCAAATAAAGTCTGTTTATATTCCAGAGGAACAGTTGTTTTATTTAAAGTAAAAGATTCTCTTTTATCTGAGAGACATCCCCATTTGCTGACTGTTCAGTCATTCTACCAGATATAACTAAGCCATCCTGTTCACTGGGTTCAACTAAGCAGTCTAAGGTGAGAAACTTTGGTGGGAAAGAAAATAGATCCGGCATGCAAAGAAAGGCAAGGAGGCAGCATAACACGCCATCTCAGAACACCACAGAAAGGTGCCATCTTTGGGCCTTTCCCCACTTCCCTTAAGCCCCACGTGCCTACTTTCGAGGGAGAGTAAGCGGGGTCCCCTTCGGCACTCCCACTGAAGGACAGGGATCGAAGGCATGACAGTGCAGTCCGCGCCGAAGCTACTTGCTGTCAGCCGGCCTTTCAGTAAGGTAAGCCCAGGCATCCAGAAGCAGGCGGCTCTTCTCCCAGCGGCATGCCTTTTGATGGCCCTCTACGCGTGAGCGCGTGGGTTGTGGGGATAATAGGCATTGGCGCACGCCTGGGATGCTGCGCGCTGAGAACAGCTCGCGGCATAGAGGGAAAGGTCGAAAGTGGGGAAAGGCCCACAGGGTTCTCAGATAAGGGTTCTCAGAAAAGGGTTCTCAGAAAAGAAGCCCAGCATTGGAAACATGCTTACAGAACAACAATCAGAGCAATTAAACCAAAATTATTAAAGAACATAAAAAACAGAAAAAAGAGACCATTTCCAGATCACTGAATAGAGCCCCAACCAGTGAACTTTTGCTCATCTCAACTTCTGACTTCCGTTCAGTTTCTACAGTGATGATTTGTGTGTGGGCTTAATTCAGCAAACCGTTCGCTAGGCTTGTTCTGATAGTTTCTACTGGCTCTTGCTTGGTCTTAGCTGTTTTGGCATATCCATACTCACAGGCAAGACTGGTTTATTGAATGTACATTTTGAACTCCAGAGCACAACTTTGAGAGTCTCTTGTAGTTTGGAACTTTTAAAAGAAATCTCACAAACAAAAACCTGCCTGGATTGTGCGTCCATCACGGCAAAACTTTCTATACATATGGATTGTGTATTGCACTTTGTGGCTAATTATAATTATTTAATGCTGATGCCTGAATGGTATAATACCAAAGATCTCTCTCTCTCTCTCTCTCTCTCTCTCTCTCTCTCTCGTTCCTTCTCTCTGAGTCTCTCAATCTGCGTGTAAAATATATCATTGTTCCAAACTTCATTGTTAGCAACACAAAGCAGGAATAACAGGTTCCAAAAAAGCCATCAGCCATCAATATAGCCAGGGCATCTCATCAATCAAATCCATAAAGCTTTTAAGCTGTCTTGCTTTAAATTAAGGTTTACAGTGCATTATGTGATTTTTTTCCCTTTAACTGTGCATGCTTTTTATCAGTTCTTCGTGGTTGCTTAAATGCTTCGTTGAAAGGAGCTGTCAGCACAACAGTCTTGATTCTGACTGGCTTTACAACAGTATTTCTTGATCACGCCAAACTAAGTGATCAGTTATATATTATATTATACAGGGATATCAGCTGTAGATCGAGCTTAGGGGGAGCTGGCTTTGTATCAGCTTCGAAACATCAATTTGTTCAAGTCCAAGTGTTTGAATCAGTTTGGACCACTTTAAAGCTAATAAACAGATGTACTAGTGGCAGTGAAAAACCTGAAAAAATAGAAATATACACCCCATTTAGCAAACCTCAATATACCAAAGTGCAAACATTTAATAATGTGAAAACGTGAAAAATATGTGAAAAATATGAAACATATTACATCAAAATTATTGGCTCCCAGTGGAATTCCATTGGCTCCAAGTGGAATTCCAAGTCATCTTCAAGGTGTGGGTTTTGACCTTCAAGGCCTTACGCGGCCTGGGACCCTCGTATCTGAGAGACCGCATTACCCCATATGCCCCTACTTGGCCTCTGCGTTCAGCAGAGGCCAATTTGCTGGTGGTTCCTGGCCCCTCAATGATGCGGCTGGCCTCCACACGGGCCAGGACCTTTACGGCCCTGCCCCCGGCCTGGTGGAACACTCTTCCTCCAGCTGTCCGGGCCCTATGGACCTTGGCGAGTTCCGCAGGGCCTGTAAGACCGAGTTATTCCGCCGGACCTTTGGAGTGTCCAGTCGCTGAGTGCGCACCCTTCCCCTATGCTTCATGCACTTACCATCTTTATGCACTTTACCATCTTTATCACCCTCCCAGAGAGGAGTCTGGCCTCTTCCTCTTCTTTCTTGGGGAGATTTTAATGAATTGGGCTATAGGACGCCTGTCACTGTTATATTAACCGCTGTTTTAAATGGATTTTAATGGATTTTAGTACTATATTGATTGTTGTGTGGTCACTATTGTGAACCTCTATTTAATTGTGTATATATTAATGTTGTGCACCGCCCAGAGCTCCTTGGGGATGGGGCGGTTTATAAATCGAAAAAATAAATAAATTAAATAAATAAATAAAATATGAAAATATCATTCATTCATACACTACATTCATACCTACAAACTCTCATACAGTTGAATATCTCTCTTACAACATATCTAATTGCAATAGCTCTAGTTTGCTGTATTATGAAGCATAGCACTTAAACTTGTTGCTACAGAGAGGAATTAAGTAAACATAACAATTACATAACACAAGATAATGCTTTATCCAGTTCTCCTGGAATCTCATATTTTCATATTTTGATGCAGTATTTTTTCATGTTTTCACATTATTAAATGCCTGCACTTTGGTATATCGAGGTTTGCTAAGTGGGGTATATATTTCTATTTATTCACTTCAAAGCTACCCATCGGAAAGGAAAATAATACATTCACAAGGTTTCCTTCTATGACAGTTGGATGGTTTGAGTGTCTCATTTGTAGGGTTGGAGCCAACCAACTTTTCCACTGGTGAAGCAGAGAGAAGGGATCCCATCTTTTCACCCCAGAAGGCTATGCTGGGGATTATGAGATGGGAGAATTTAGCAGTGATTAGTTAATTAAATAGATACAGGCCTTTTCATAATCATAGCCACGCCAAAATTTTACAAATTTAACGAAATGAATGAATAAATACATAAATAAAATCATGTTTTTCTAACTTGCCTGCTTCTAAAAAGACATCTTTACCAATCCAAGGGTCGCTCTGCTAGACCATTATTTGCTTTACTTTAACGTTACCGATTAACTGGATTCGGAAGCAACATGTTCTAAGCAGGAGATCACAGCTGTCTGAACAGGGTTACAGTAGCCATAGGCTTGAATAAATAAGTGAAAATTAATCTTTAAATCATCTTCAGATTTTAGGGAATTGAACTGAGGATCAATATTCAAAAAAATAAATAAAAGGAAGTCACAAAAATTTATTATAGAAGTGTTCTGGAATCCAAAGACTGAGGTCTGATATCCATCCAACTATTCACTGATATAATTTCTGTTGTGTTTTCATCCTCCTTCATTTGAAGGATCCTTCAATTGTTTGAAGAATAATAATAAGAGTTTGGATTTATATCCCCCCTTTCTCTCCTGCAGGAGACTCAAAGGGGCTTACAATCTCCTTGCCCTTCCCACTCCTTTGGACCTTTGATCAGTTGGGTCCAGCCCCTGAGCTATTTCCTTTCAGTGACTGCTTCACTTGCCTGATACTGAGGAAGGGGATTCTCTAGCCCTTCAAAGGGCATTTCCAAGTAACCCAGCTTAGGTGATTCTGTGGGCTGTTGCCCACTTGGAGTTGTACCCTCTGGGACTCCAGAACAAGTTCTTCCAGTAGGCCAAATTCTGACTGATCTTGGACCGTTTCCCCAAAACATGATCGACTTTGGATTCATAAAAAACATTAACAGCCCACCAGGTCAGACCAGTGGTCCCTCTAGTCCAGCATCTTCTCTCACACAGTGGCCAACCTGTTTCTCTAGAAGTCCAACCGCAGGACATAGAGGCCAAGTCCTTCCCCTGGCGTTGCCTCCGGGCACTGGTTCTTGGAGGTTTACTGCTGTGGATGTAGAGGTTCCCTTTAGTCACCATGGCTGGTACCAGTGACGAAGGGAGGGGGAACTGCACCCAGGGCATGAGCTGCCTGTACACCCCCTCTTGCCCCGCCCCTGAAATGCCCCGCCCCAAAAACACGACAGCAATGCGGCGTCTGGAACAAGCTGCACAGGATGTTCCCATTGCCGTTAGACGTCTGGCTGGTAGCCACTGATAAACATATCTTCCAGAGGTCTCCATCCTTCAGGGATGGAGCTTTACAAATACAACCGGGATATGAAGCTGCAATATGGCCGCTCTTTCCAGACACAGGTGCTTGTAAAACAGAAGGTTACATCAGAGGCATAGATCAGCTCCACCGTCTCAGTCGGATCTCTGAAAGTCCACGGCTGAGCCTGCAGCAAGTTGGCCTCACGAAGTTCTTGTGACTGACAAGTCGCTGAATGTGAAATGAAAAGCCAGTGATAAATCGCTGCCCGCTGTGATTCTCGGAACAACCGGCAAATTAAATATTTGTTGTTTACCGCTGTTGAGGGCCTCTTTTGGCACGTCTGGGCACCGTCTAATTTGCTGCTCTTTGGCCAGAAAGAGGCCTGGGATGGTTTCCTTGCAAAAGGGCGCTGTGAAGGTTATCTGGCTGGTGAGGTTGGTTGCTCATGGATGCAGATGGTAGGATGGCAGACTGCAAATTTCTTGGCCCTTGGCTGGAGCTGTTCATCACTTCGTGGCATCAAAGCTTTGGAGCCTCACTTCAAGAGTGAAGAGGAAGCATAACAAAAATGGTTGATATGATAACATCCCAGAAGCCAGTGCTTAAGTGCCCTTATTGCTAGAACAGTGTCAGGAGTTTCAGGGCATATCAGGAAAAAGAGAAGAAGAAGGGATCGGATTTATATCTCACTTTATTGTAAGGAGTCTCAAAGAGGCTTATAATTGCCACCGCATTCCCTCCAGCATGGTATAGTGGTTAACAGCAGGTGTACTCTAATCTGGGGAACTGGGTTTGAGTCCCCGCTCTGCCATTTGAGCTATGGAGGCTTATCTTAGGAACTAAATTAGCCTGTGCACTCCAACACATGCTAGCTGGGTGACCTTGGCCTAGTCACAGTTCTTCAGAGCTCTCTCAGCCCCACCCACCTCACAAGGTGTTTGTTGTGGGGGGAAGGGAAAGGAGATTGTAAGCTCTTTTGAGTCGCCTTACAAGAGAGAAAGGGGGATATAAAGTCAAACTCTCCTTCTTCTCCTCACGACAGACACCTTATGAGGTAGGTGGGGCTGAGTTTTGAGACTGGTCCAAAGTCCCCACTCCTCCACCTGAGTGGCAGAGGCTTATCTGGTGAACCAGATGTGTTTCTGCACTCCTTCATTCCTGCTGGGTGACCTTGGGTTAGCCACAGCTCTCTCTGACCTCTCTCAGCCCCACCTACCTCACAAGGGGGAGAGGAAGGGAAAGGAGCTTGTAAGCCACATTGAATCTCCTTACAGGACAGAAAGGGGGGATATAAATCCAAACTATTCTTCTCTTCTTCTCCTTCTTTATTGCAGAACTATAGCAGGATTTTGACAGGTAGGGAATGAGGCACAACACAATACTGATACCAGTAGATGGAAGGGCAGCAACAGGGGAGCTAGGGGCCATCTGAGGCCTCTATTTGGCCACCGTGGAAAACAGGAATCTGGACTGGATGGACTATTGGTCTGATTTCATAGGGGTCTTCCTATGTTCTTTTGCACATCTGTGTATTGTCAAAACACAAACTCAAAAAAAAGGAGAGGGCCCGATACAAGCACAAGCGCAGCCAACGCAGAGTTACTCTCTGGTTGTCATGTGCCCATGTTTGCATGTCCATCAGGAACACGTATGAATGAACTGAACATGTAGAAAATTGGACACCTGCAGCACCCTGTTCAAAATGCGCAAGTCCGACATCTGAAACAAAAATGTGTTTCGCTCATGCTGTTAATAGAAATTTGAATTGGAAGGATTTAAGAAGCATTCCCAGCTCCAACAGTGGGGTTGCGGCTCTGGTTTCAGGACTAGAACTCAGCTCCAAGAAGGTTGTCTGACAAGGCTGAGGGTCTGATCCCTCTGAGTTGAGCCCTCGCGTTCCCGCCGATGCACGCCCGCCGCTTGGATCACGAGCCGCACTGTCCCCTCCTGCTGCTAATAAAATATCTTTATTTGACGAAAAGAAAAGAATTCAGTCAAGCAAAACAGAGACGACGAGGAGGGGAAATAATTCTTTAAAAAGCCTGCTTTTCTGTGAGCTCCTCTGGGCTTTGCCGTCAGCATTCGAGAACGTTTTATAATGACTAAACAAAACGGGAAAGATAAAGCCGGCAATTGCAATTCCTCAATTAAACTGTAATTTAGCAGCCACACTGTTTCTCTGATTAAAAGAAGAAGAAGAAGAAGAAGAACATGTCTTGCTTATCCAAGGGTAAAACAATATTTACGGTAACATTTCATTGTTTAATATGCTGGTCTTAAGTTACAGGCATGTACCCTGGCTAATTAATTTTGTTCGTTAAATATATCTTATACTTTACGGTCGCACATTGCCCTTGGAGCAGAACAGCCTTTGGATACCTACATTCATTATATATATTATACACTGCCATGATTTCTTAAGCCTCCTTGTGTGTCGCAGTTTTAACAGCCAATGATCTATATGTCTCTCCCTATATCTGAAGTTTCATGGGCAAATATTTTTCATGCGAAGAAGGGAGTTTCGAGGGAACCCCTCCCATTAAATAAAACCTTCACCTTTTTTTATTCCTGCTTCTATATACAGATTTGGTCCTAATTGCTGCCTCTCTCTGCAGCTACTGCGGTGTCATTGATTAAAACTGGCTGTGTGTGTCCAGGGACGTGTGGTCAGTATGATGGATCGCAGCATCATGTAGCCAATCAGATATGGCTATAAAATGGCATAATAAAACAGACGGAGAGCAGTGCTTGCCATTAGGGTTGGAATTCAGAAGGGGGGGCAGAGGAACTCCCCACCACCATCACCACACTGCATGTCCTCAACAGTGATCAGTAGGGAGGAAATGCAAGCGCTTTGCACATGCCCTGTATCCCTTTGTGATACGGACATGGTGTGAGTTTATGATGTTATACTACAGACATCTATTGCTTTATAATGTTATATCCACTGTTGCTCATAATGTTATGTTTACAATGCTATGCTTATTGTTGTTATGATGTTATGGTTATGGTGTCATGATTATGACATTTATGATGTTATGCTTATTGATTCTATGTGATTGTTAGCGTGTTTACTGATAGCTGTTATACGATGTTATGATTATTGTTGTAGTTTATGCACCGCCCTGAGCCTTTTAAAAACATGAGAACATAAGAAAGAGCCTGCTGGATCAGACCAGAGTCCATCTAGTTCAGCACTCTGCTACTCGCAGTGGTCCACCAGATGTCTTTGGGAGCTCACCTGCAGGATGTGAAAGCAATGGCCTTCTGCTGCTGCTGCTCCCGAGCACCTGGACTGCTAAAGCATTTGCAACCTCAAATCAAGGAGGATCAAGATTGGTAGCCACAGATTGACTTCTCCTCCATAAATCTGTCCAAGCCCCTTTTAAAGCTTTTGGGGGAGGGCGGTATATAAATTAAATATAATAATAACAATAAAATATAATAATTTGCCCTGCCCTTGCTGTGCAATGCCTGTTGGTGGGAGGGCCGACAAGACCTTAGAGGGGAGAGGGGAGAGGGGACCACTTGACCCAACCAAGCTCTCCTTATATACCCCCCATTCTTGCTCTATCCACCTCTGATGCCCTCTGCCCAATTGAGAGTGACAGATTGGCTGGTCTGCAGGCTATGCTTCCATTTGGTCTGCTCCTGCCTCCATTAGCTAGGTGCATGGTCAGCACAGTGTCAGCCATTCACTTAGCCCTGGCATCCTCTGGGTATGTACAGTCATATTTATCCTGTAGTTATTGCAAGATTAGGAAGGCTCATGGTAAGACACCAAAGGTACCCAGAGAAATCTAAGTACTAAGTCTCAACTCAAAAATCTAATTAAAAATCTTAGTCGTGTGCCTTTTAACAGTTGGAAGAGGAGTGTTGGCACCTGTAATTATAAAAATGGACACTTCTGATTTCCTTCAGATGCATCTGAACAGATTAGAAAACAATTGCCTCCCGGATGAGCAAGTCAATCATGAACCAAATCAGTGTCTTATTAGCATTCCTGATTTTAAGGGGCCTATAGAAAGCTGAATAACATACTATTCAGGGGTATCCATTTGATATGGATTAAACCCACGGGTTTCCAGGTATTTTTCTAGTTAGCCACTCAACTGTTAATTGGGACGTTGCAGTTTTCTGGTTCAGGGTTGATGCCAGGCCAAATTCATAAGAACATAAGAACAAGCTAGCTGGATCAGACCAGAGTCCATCTAGTCCAGCTCTCTGCTACTCGCAGTGGCCCACCAGGGGCCTTTGGGATCTCACACGCAGGATGTGAAAGCAATGGCCTTCTGCGGCTGTTGCTCCTGAGCACCTGGCCTGCTAAGGCATTTGCAATCTCAGATCAAGGAGGATCAAGATTGGTAGCCACAGATCGACTTCTCCTCCATAAATCTGTCCAAGCCCTTTTTAAAGCTATCCAGGTTAGTGGCCATCACCACTTCCTGTGGCAGCATATTTCAAACACCAATCACACGTTGTGTGAAAAAATGTTGTGTGAAAAAAATTCAAAGGGGAATTCAGCAAATGGGTCCACAAGTACATTTGAAAATGCCTGTGGGTTGCTCCTTTTCAATTCTGCACTGTATCCAATATAATACGTTCTACTAAAATATACCTCCAGCCTGACTTGAAAGGCAAAACTATTTTTCTGTTCGCTTCATCTGTTCAAAAAAGTGGATAACCAGATTCTTTAGTGTAGCATGTAAATTAATTTAAATGCAGCATATACAGCCTATACAGCCTGACTTTTATTATGATTTTCCCCCCTTATAGAAAAACCTCCAGTCTATAATTTCAGGGTACTGTTTTAGGTTAATTTACTCTGGTAGTCATCATTATGCTCTCTCCCACAGCTTTTAGAATAATACCACACTTAATTCTGTTCCTGTATTTTGACAGACTCTTCAAACTCTCCAAATCCTATGGTATACAGGATAATAGCCCATGCCACAGATATTTTGATTGTATGATTAATTAGCCTGGATTTATTTTTTTATCCCTTTTTATCGTGGTTCATAGAATCATAGAATTATAGAGTTGGAAGAGACCCCAAGGGCCATCAAGCCGAACCCCCTGCAATGCAGGAACACACAATCAAAGCACACCTGACAGATGGCCATCCAGCCTCTCTTTAAAAACCTCCAAAGAAGGAGACTCCACCACACTCCAAGGTAGTGCATTCCACTGTCGAACAGCCCTTACTGTCAGAAAGTGTTTCCTGATGTTTAGGTTGAATCTCTTTTCCTTCACCTTGAACCCATCACTCCTGGTCCTAGTCTCTGGAGCAGCAGAAAACAAGCTTGCTCCCCCACCAACATGACATTCCTTTATCCCTTCATATACATGAATATCCTTTTATGTGAATGGTGGGGGTGAGTATTTACAATTCACCAGGAAGTGAGCCAGGATAGAAAGAATTAGGATGCTAACAGGAGAGCCCAGCAACAGCCCAATGTTGGCCACGTCTACTCAGGAATATGTCTTAGTGTCCCTGGATAGTGCGCATAATAGAGATCTGGCCAAATATTACAAACTTGCTGGTTTGATTCAAATCTCTCACGCACACATGCATACTACAGAGGTAAATGATCTTTACTAGCTTAGGTCTTTCCTTTGAGCGACACCAAACTGATTTGTTTTCAGAGCAGGCATCCAATATGCATAAGGCAGATCATTTTTTTTAATCTAGAAGAGTTTGAAGAAGAAGAGTTTGGATTTATATCCCCCTTTCTCTCCTGCAGGAGACTCAAAGGGGCTGACAATCTCCTTGCCCTTCCCCCCTCACAACAAACACCCTGTGAGGTGCGTGGGGCTGGGAGAGCTCTGAGAAGCTGTGACTAGCCCAAGGTCACCCAGCTGGCGTGTGTGGGAGTGTACAGGCTAATCTGAATTCCCCAGATAGGCCTCCACAGCTCAGGTGGCAGAGCTGGATATCAAACCCGGTTCCTCCAGATTAGATACACAAGCTCTTAACCTCCTACGCCACTGCTGCTCCTAAAGCATTGATTGGGGGGATAACTATTGTAATTCCTCCTTCTCATATGTGATGACAAGAAAAGGAATCTGGGAACGGACCTTATTTGTCACTCACATTTCAGCCTGGCCTTTAAAGGCTGTTCAACCTTTAAGACTGTTAACACTTGATGCCTTCTCTTGAGGGCAACCAGGAAAAGTGTGGAATCAAAGGCCGGAGAAAAGCAGTTCAAAAGAGCATGGCGTTGCCATTCATTTTCCCATGTATAATTGTATCTTTTGGATTTAGCTTTGACCTTACATTTATATGTCGGAGTTTGGTTTTCTATGCATTTGGGGCTTGATCCTACGTTAAAAGCAAACGCCTCCTTCCTCTGAAAGCCAGCATGGTGTAGTGGTCAAGAGCAGGTGGACTCTAATCTGGAAAACCAGGTTCGATTCTCCACTCCTCCACATGAGTGGCAGACTCTTATCTGCTAAGCTAGATTTGTTTCCCCACTCCTACGCTCCAGCTGGGTGACCTCGGACCAGTCACAGTTCATTCAGAACTCTTTCAGCCCCACCCATCTCGCAGGGTGCTTGGTGTGGGGAAAGGAAGCAAAAAAGAAGAAGAAGAAGAAGAGTTTGGATTTATATCCCCCTTTTCTCTCCTGCAGGAGACTCAAAGGGGCTGACAATCTCCTTACCCTTCCCCCCTCACAACAAACACCCTGTGAGGTAGGTGGGGCTGAGACAGCTCCGAGAAGCTGTGACTAGCCCAAGGTCACCCAGCTGGCATGTGTGGGAGTGTACAGGCTAATCTGAATTCCCCAGATAAGCCTCCACAGCTCCGGCGGCAGAGCTGGGAATCAAACCTGGTTCCTCCAGATTAGATACATGAGCTCTTAACCTCCTATGCCACTGCTGCTCCTTTTGTAAGCAGCCTTGAGTCTTCGTACTGGAAAGAAAGGTGGGGTATAAATCCAAACTCTTCTTCTTCTCCTGCCTGTTTGGCTACTCTGTAAAAGGAAGGGCCTGTGGCTCAGTGGTAGAGCATGTCTCAGTGGTAGAGACATCCAGAAGGTCCCAGATTCAGTCCCTGGCATCTGTAATAAAAAGGATTAGGCAGCTTCTGTGAAAGACTTCTCCTTTAGATTCCAAGGAGCTGCTTCTAATCCACGTAGACAACACTGACCTTGATAAATGAAAGTTCTATATAGTATAACAAATTCATGTGGATCTTAACTGTGAAGGTATCTGAAGGGACAAGTGTGTGCCTTCCGGTGAATTAAACTCTGGTATAGATCAAGGTTAACAATTTGGGTACCTCTTAAGGATCTCAGGCAAAGACAGTTTCCTAGTCCCATTTTACCTCTTAACCACTATACTATTGTGCCAGGACCTCTAGGAACCTCCAAATCTCTATGGTCCTTACCATAGAGATTTCGGGGATTCCAAGAGAATTGCCCAGAAGTGGCAAGACTTCTGGGTGCAGATGAAACCTCTCCCCGAATGTTCTGCCATTTCATTGGTGAACAAGTGAGCCATGAGCTCCCCAAATTTGGGATACACCAAGT
>NC_059438.1:11917516-11974219 GCF_021028975.2 Sphaerodactylus townsendi
CCCCCCCCCCACCCCCCCCCCCCCCCACCCCCCCCCCCCCCCACCCCCCCCCCCCCCCACCCCCCCCCCCCCCCACCCCCCCCCCCCCCCACCCCCCCCCCCCCCCACCCCCCCCCCCCCCCACCCCCCCCCCCCCCCACCCCCCCCCCCCCCCACCCCCCCCCCCCCCCACCCCCCCCCCCCCCCACCCCCCCCCCCCCCCACCCCCCCCCCCCCCCACCCCCCCCCCCCCCCACCCCCCCCCCCCCCCACCCCCCCCCCCCCCCACCCCCCCCCCCCCCCACCCCCCCCCCCCCCCACCCCCCCCCCCCCCCACCCCCCCCCCCCCCCACCCCCCCCCCCCCCCACCCCCCCCCCCCCCCACCCCCCCCCCCCCCCACCCCCCCCCCCCCCCACCCCCCCCCCCCCCCACCCCCCCCCCCCCCCACCCCCCCCCCCCCCCACCCCCCCCCCCCCCCACCCCCCCCCCCCCCCACCCCCCCCCCCCCCCACCCCCCCCCCCCCCCACCCCCCCCCCCCCCCACCCCCCCCCCCCCCCACCCCCCCCCCCCCCCACCCCCCCCCCCCCCCACCCCCCCCCCCCCCCACCCCCCCCCCCCCCCACCCCCCCCCCCCCCCACCCCCCCCCCCCCCCACCCCCCCCCCCCCCCACCCCCCCCCCCCCCCACCCCCCCCCCCCCCCACCCCCCCCCCCCCCCACCCCCCCCCCCCCCCACCCCCCCCCCCCCCCACCCCCCCCCCCCCCCACCCCCCCCCCCCCCCACCCCCCCCCCCCCCCACCCCCCCCCCCCCCCACCCCCCCCCCCCCCCACCCCCCCCCCCCCCCACCCCCCCCCCCCCCCACCCCCCCCCCCCCCCACCCCCCCCCCCCCCCACCCCCCCCCCCCCCCACCCCCCCCCCCCCCCACCCCCCCCCCCCCCCACCCCCCCCCCCCCCCACCCCCCCCCCCCCCCACCCCCCCCCCCCCCCACCCCCCCCCCCCCCCACCCCCCCCCCCCCCCACCCCCCCCCCCCCCCACCCCCCCCCCCCCCCACCCCCCCCCCCCCCCACCCCCCCCCCCCCCCACCCCCCCCCCCCCCCACCCCCCCCCCCCCCCACCCCCCCCCCCCCCCACCCCCCCCCCCCCCCACCCCCCCCCCCCCCCACCCCCCCCCCCCCCCACCCCCCCCCCCCCCCACCCCCCCCCCCCCCCACCCCCCCCCCCCCCCACCCCCCCCCCCCCCCACCCCCCCCCCCCCCCACCCCCCCCCCCCCCCACCCCCCCCCCCCCCCACCCCCCCCCCCCCCCACCCCCCCCCCCCCCCACCCCCCCCCCCCCCCACCCCCCCCCCCCCCCACCCCCCCCCCCCCCCACCCCCCCCCCCCCCCACCCCCCCCCCCCCCCACCCCCCCCCCCCCCCACCCCCCCCCCCCCCCACCCCCCCCCCCCCCCACCCCCCCCCCCCCCCACCCCCCCCCCCCCCCACCCCCCCCCCCCCCCACCCCCCCCCCCCCCCACCCCCCCCCCCCCCCACCCCCCCCCCCCCCCACCCCCCCCCCCCCCCACCCCCCCCCCCCCCCACCCCCCCCCCCCCCCACCCCCCCCCCCCCCCACCCCCCCCCCCCCCCACCCCCCCCCCCCCCCACCCCCCCCCCCCCCCACCCCCCCCCCCCCCCACCCCCCCCCCCCCCCACCCCCCCCCCCCCCCACCCCCCCCCCCCCCCACCCCCCCCCCCCCCCACCCCCCCCCCCCCCCACCCCCCCCCCCCCCCACCCCCCCCCCCCCCCACCCCCCCCCCCCCCCACCCCCCCCCCCCCCCACCCCCCCCCCCCCCCACCCCCCCCCCCCCCCACCCCCCCCCCCCCCCACCCCCCCCCCCCCCCACCCCCCCCCCCCCCCACCCCCCCCCCCCCCCACCCCCCCCCCCCCCCACCCCCCCCCCCCCCCACCCCCCCCCCCCCCCACCCCCCCCCCCCCCCACCCCCCCCCCCCCCCACCCCCCCCCCCCCCCACCCCCCCCCCCCCCCACCCCCCCCCCCCCCCACCCCCCCCCCCCCCCACCCCCCCCCCCCCCCACCCCCCCCCCCCCCCACCCCCCCCCCCCCCCACCCCCCCCCCCCCCCACCCCCCCCCCCCCCCACCCCCCCCCCCCCCCACCCCCCCCCCCCCCCACCCCCCCCCCCCCCCACCCCCCCCCCCCCCCACCCCCCCCCCCCCCCACCCCCCCCCCCCCCCACCCCCCCCCCCCCCCACCCCCCCCCCCCCCCACCCCCCCCCCCCCCCACCCCCCCCCCCCCCCACCCCCCCCCCCCCCCACCCCCCCCCCCCCCCACCCCCCCCCCCCCCCACCCCCCCCCCCCCCCACCCCCCCCCCCCCCCACCCCCCCCCCCCCCCACCCCCCCCCCCCCCCACCCCCCCCCCCCCCCACCCCCCCCCCCCCCCACCCCCCCCCCCCCCCACCCCCCCCCCCCCCCACCCCCCCCCCCCCCCACCCCCCCCCCCCCCCACCCCCCCCCCCCCCCACCCCCCCCCCCCCCCACCCCCCCCCCCCCCCACCCCCCCCCCCCCCCACCCCCCCCCCCCCCCACCCCCCCCCCCCCCCACCCCCCCCCCCCCCCACCCCCCCCCCCCCCCACCCCCCCCCCCCCCCACCCCCCCCCCCCCCCACCCCCCCCCCCCCCCACCCCCCCCCCCCCCCACCCCCCCCCCCCCCCACCCCCCCCCCCCCCCACCCCCCCCCCCCCCCACCCCCCCCCCCCCCCACCCCCCCCCCCCCCCACCCCCCCCCCCCCCCACCCCCCCCCCCCCCCACCCCCCCCCCCCCCCACCCCCCCCCCCCCCCACCCCCCCCCCCCCCCACCCCCCCCCCCCCCCACCCCCCCCCCCCCCCACCCCCCCCCCCCCCCACCCCCCCCCCCCCCCACCCCCCCCCCCCCCCACCCCCCCCCCCCCCCACCCCCCCCCCCCCCCACCCCCCCCCCCCCCCACCCCCCCCCCCCCCCACCCCCCCCCCCCCCCACCCCCCCCCCCCCCCACCCCCCCCCCCCCCCACCCCCCCCCCCCCCCACCCCCCCCCCCCCCCACCCCCCCCCCCCCCCACCCCCCCCCCCCCCCACCCCCCCCCCCCCCCACCCCCCCCCCCCCCCACCCCCCCCCCCCCCCACCCCCCCCCCCCCCCACCCCCCCCCCCCCCCACCCCCCCCCCCCCCCACCCCCCCCCCCCCCCACCCCCCCCCCCCCCCACCCCCCCCCCCCCCCACCCCCCCCCCCCCCCACCCCCCCCCCCCCCCACCCCCCCCCCCCCCCACCCCCCCCCCCCCCCACCCCCCCCCCCCCCCACCCCCCCCCCCCCCCACCCCCCCCCCCCCCCACCCCCCCCCCCCCCCACCCCCCCCCCCCCCCACCCCCCCCCCCCCCCACCCCCCCCCCCCCCCACCCCCCCCCCCCCCCACCCCCCCCCCCCCCCACCCCCCCCCCCCCCCACCCCCCCCCCCCCCCACCCCCCCCCCCCCCCACCCCCCCCCCCCCCCACCCCCCCCCCCCCCCACCCCCCCCCCCCCCCACCCCCCCCCCCCCCCACCCCCCCCCCCCCCCACCCCCCCCCCCCCCCACCCCCCCCCCCCCCCACCCCCCCCCCCCCCCACCCCCCCCCCCCCCCACCCCCCCCCCCCCCCACCCCCCCCCCCCCCCACCCCCCCCCCCCCCCACCCCCCCCCCCCCCCACCCCCCCCCCCCCCCACCCCCCCCCCCCCCCACCCCCCCCCCCCCCCACCCCCCCCCCCCCCCACCCCCCCCCCCCCCCACCCCCCCCCCCCCCCACCCCCCCCCCCCCCCACCCCCCCCCCCCCCCACCCCCCCCCCCCCCCACCCCCCCCCCCCCCCACCCCCCCCCCCCCCCACCCCCCCCCCCCCCCACCCCCCCCCCCCCCCACCCCCCCCCCCCCCCACCCCCCCCCCCCCCCACCCCCCCCCCCCCCCACCCCCCCCCCCCCCCACCCCCCCCCCCCCCCACCCCCCCCCCCCCCCACCCCCCCCCCCCCCCACCCCCCCCCCCCCCCACCCCCCCCCCCCCCCACCCCCCCCCCCCCCCACCCCCCCCCCCCCCCACCCCCCCCCCCCCCCACCCCCCCCCCCCCCCACCCCCCCCCCCCCCCACCCCCCCCCCCCCCCACCCCCCCCCCCCCCCACCCCCCCCCCCCCCCACCCCCCCCCCCCCCCACCCCCCCCCCCCCCCACCCCCCCCCCCCCCCACCCCCCCCCCCCCCCACCCCCCCCCCCCCCCACCCCCCCCCCCCCCCACCCCCCCCCCCCCCCACCCCCCCCCCCCCCCACCCCCCCCCCCCCCCACCCCCCCCCCCCCCCACCCCCCCCCCCCCCCACCCCCCCCCCCCCCCACCCCCCCCCCCCCCCACCCCCCCCCCCCCCCACCCCCCCCCCCCCCCACCCCCCCCCCCCCCCACCCCCCCCCCCCCCCACCCCCCCCCCCCCCCACCCCCCCCCCCCCCCACCCCCCCCCCCCCCCACCCCCCCCCCCCCCCACCCCCCCCCCCCCCCACCCCCCCCCCCCCCCACCCCCCCCCCCCCCCACCCCCCCCCCCCCCCACCCCCCCCCCCCCCCACCCCCCCCCCCCCCCACCCCCCCCCCCCCCCACCCCCCCCCCCCCCCACCCCCCCCCCCCCCCACCCCCCCCCCCCCCCACCCCCCCCCCCCCCCACCCCCCCCCCCCCCCACCCCCCCCCCCCCCCACCCCCCCCCCCCCCCACCCCCCCCCCCCCCCACCCCCCCCCCCCCCCACCCCCCCCCCCCCCCACCCCCCCCCCCCCCCACCCCCCCCCCCCCCCACCCCCCCCCCCCCCCACCCCCCCCCCCCCCCACCCCCCCCCCCCCCCACCCCCCCCCCCCCCCACCCCCCCCCCCCCCCACCCCCCCCCCCCCCCACCCCCCCCCCCCCCCACCCCCCCCCCCCCCCACCCCCCCCCCCCCCCACCCCCCCCCCCCCCCACCCCCCCCCCCCCCCACCCCCCCCCCCCCCCACCCCCCCCCCCCCCCACCCCCCCCCCCCCCCACCCCCCCCCCCCCCCACCCCCCCCCCCCCCCACCCCCCCCCCCCCCCACCCCCCCCCCCCCCCACCCCCCCCCCCCCCCACCCCCCCCCCCCCCCACCCCCCCCCCCCCCCACCCCCCCCCCCCCCCACCCCCCCCCCCCCCCACCCCCCCCCCCCCCCACCCCCCCCCCCCCCCACCCCCCCCCCCCCCCACCCCCCCCCCCCCCCACCCCCCCCCCCCCCCACCCCCCCCCCCCCCCACCCCCCCCCCCCCCCACCCCCCCCCCCCCCCACCCCCCCCCCCCCCCACCCCCCCCCCCCCCCACCCCCCCCCCCCCCCACCCCCCCCCCCCCCCACCCCCCCCCCCCCCCACCCCCCCCCCCCCCCACCCCCCCCCCCCCCCACCCCCCCCCCCCCCCACCCCCCCCCCCCCCCACCCCCCCCCCCCCCCACCCCCCCCCCCCCCCACCCCCCCCCCCCCCCACCCCCCCCCCCCCCCACCCCCCCCCCCCCCCACCCCCCCCCCCCCCCACCCCCCCCCCCCCCCACCCCCCCCCCCCCCCACCCCCCCCCCCCCCCACCCCCCCCCCCCCCCACCCCCCCCCCCCCCCACCCCCCCCCCCCCCCACCCCCCCCCCCCCCCACCCCCCCCCCCCCCCACCCCCCCCCCCCCCCACCCCCCCCCCCCCCCACCCCCCCCCCCCCCCACCCCCCCCCCCCCCCACCCCCCCCCCCCCCCACCCCCCCCCCCCCCCACCCCCCCCCCCCCCCACCCCCCCCCCCCCCCACCCCCCCCCCCCCCCACCCCCCCCCCCCCCCACCCCCCCCCCCCCCCACCCCCCCCCCCCCCCACCCCCCCCCCCCCCCACCCCCCCCCCCCCCCACCCCCCCCCCCCCCCACCCCCCCCCCCCCCCACCCCCCCCCCCCCCCACCCCCCCCCCCCCCCACCCCCCCCCCCCCCCACCCCCCCCCCCCCCCACCCCCCCCCCCCCCCACCCCCCCCCCCCCCCACCCCCCCCCCCCCCCACCCCCCCCCCCCCCCACCCCCCCCCCCCCCCACCCCCCCCCCCCCCCACCCCCCCCCCCCCCCACCCCCCCCCCCCCCCACCCCCCCCCCCCCCCACCCCCCCCCCCCCCCACCCCCCCCCCCCCCCACCCCCCCCCCCCCCCACCCCCCCCCCCCCCCACCCCCCCCCCCCCCCACCCCCCCCCCCCCCCACCCCCCCCCCCCCCCACCCCCCCCCCCCCCCACCCCCCCCCCCCCCCACCCCCCCCCCCCCCCACCCCCCCCCCCCCCCACCCCCCCCCCCCCCCACCCCCCCCCCCCCCCACCCCCCCCCCCCCCCACCCCCCCCCCCCCCCACCCCCCCCCCCCCCCACCCCCCCCCCCCCCCACCCCCCCCCCCCCCCACCCCCCCCCCCCCCCACCCCCCCCCCCCCCCACCCCCCCCCCCCCCCACCCCCCCCCCCCCCCACCCCCCCCCCCCCCCACCCCCCCCCCCCCCCACCCCCCCCCCCCCCCACCCCCCCCCCCCCCCACCCCCCCCCCCCCCCACCCCCCCCCCCCCCCACCCCCCCCCCCCCCCACCCCCCCCCCCCCCCACCCCCCCCCCCCCCCACCCCCCCCCCCCCCCACCCCCCCCCCCCCCCACCCCCCCCCCCCCCCACCCCCCCCCCCCCCCACCCCCCCCCCCCCCCACCCCCCCCCCCCCCCACCCCCCCCCCCCCCCACCCCCCCCCCCCCCCACCCCCCCCCCCCCCCACCCCCCCCCCCCCCCACCCCCCCCCCCCCCCACCCCCCCCCCCCCCCACCCCCCCCCCCCCCCACCCCCCCCCCCCCCCACCCCCCCCCCCCCCCACCCCCCCCCAAGAATAATGTGAGCAAGAGTCTCCACTTGATTTTTACAGTGTGGACAGACCCGATCCTGGAGAGGTATGGATAGGTAGTGACCCTTTGTAATGGCCAATGGGAAGGTATTGGATCTGGCCCTTGTGATAATCCATCTCTGTTGGGGTTCAGTTAATATTTCAAGATATTTGGCTATGTGCCCCTGTTCCGGTATTATTCCGTCAGAGAGCCTTTCAGAGATGAGCGGGGTAGAAATTTAAAAAATAAACAAATAAATAAAATAATAAAAATAAAAACAACCAGACCATGGCCCCACAACCCGGAAAACCCATAACAGCCAGCTGATTCCGGCCATGTAAGTCTTCAACAATATATTGAACTCTCCTCCCCTCTTTGATGTGATCAAATGACACTTTGAGCAGGACGGGATAAATAAATCTCATCTTCCATCACAGGTGTCCATTGTTGAAAGGAACATTCCTCATGTATCGGTGAAAGGAACGGGAAGATTAATTGGACTGATTTTGCCATATTGTTAATGATGGATGTAGCGATGTAGTCCTGGCTGTGCATCTTTGAAGAATACTGGTGGAAAACTTCCTGTTATCTCCGCACACTTGATGGTCGCTGCAGTCATAACATTTCAATGGAACAGTAAAGTTAGTGAGGCATGAAAGCAATCTTCATTCCTGGAGCCAGGCGGAATGTCTTTAATCAAGCTTTGCTGTTTTAAAAAATAATGAGTTTAATGCCTTCTCTCATTTAAGGTACCTTCATTCAACTGGGGGGGGGGGGGCTTAGATCTGTGTCTAACGGCACCTCCCCACTGTCTCCAAGACGGCTTCATGGTGGTGTGAGAGGGGAAAAATTGAAAAACCTCCCCCCACTTAAACCAAGTCCCAGGCACTGGAATTCAGGGAGGCAAAGCCAAGGCGGAAGCTAACTAATGTTGGGGTGCTGTGTGGTTTCCGGGCTGTATGGCCGTGTTCTAGCAGCATTCTCTCCTGACGTTTCGCCTGCATCTGTGGCTGGCATCTTCAGAGGAGATCCTCTGAAGATGCCAGCCACAGATGCAGCGCCCAGCATCAGAAACGAATGCTACTATTATACGGCCAGTTCAGCTCGGAAACCACACAGCACTCCCAGTGATATCCGGGACGTGAAAGCCTTAGAACAATACATTAACTCAATGTTGAAACCACTTGTACACCTCTGGAACGCCCCTGGCTACACTGGCAGAGCTGGTGGGGGTGCAGGAGTAAGTATCCCAAGGAGGGCAAATCTGCCAATGCATCTCTGCATCACCCCCAGATGCTGCTTTCACGCCCACCCCCCACTCTAGATTGAGCCATAAACCTGATTTCATTGCTTGTGTGTTCAGTAACTATGTGAAGTATATCCAGCAAATTGGCAACAAGGAAATAAATCTGGGTTGCTATTCATAGCTACAGAACAATTGTCCAGACCCATGGGAGCCAGCGTGGTGTAGTGGTTAAGAGCAGGTGGATTCTAATTGGGAGAACCGGGTTTGATTACCCACTCCTCCACCTGAGTGGCAGAGGCTTATCTGGTGAACCAGATGTGTTTCTGCACTCCTGTTGTGGGGAGAGGAGGGGAAAGGAGCTTGTAAGCCACTTTGGGTCTCCTTACAGGAGAGAAAGGTGGAATATAAATCCAAAATCATCTTCTTCACAATTAGGGCTGCATTGGCTACTTGATGAATTGGTTAGGCTAATCAATTGAAAGTAGATTTAGGTTTGCTTTGCCTGAGCATGTGTGCTCCAGAACTATGAAATCTGTACCCCTTGCCAATAAGTACTGAGTTGACTTCTCACAGCTCTCACAGGAGCAGCAGTGGCATAGGAAGTTAAGAGCTTGTGTATCTAAACTGGAGGAACCGGGTTTGATTCCCCGCTCTGCCGCCTGAGCTGTGGAGGCTTATCTGGGGAATTCAGATTAGCCTTACGCTCCCACACATGCCAGCTGGGTGACCTTGGGCTAGTCACAGCTTCTCGGAGCTCTCTCAGCCCCACCCACCTCACAGGGTGTTTGTTGTGAGGGGGGAAGGGCAAGGAGATTGTAAGCCCCTTTGAGTCTCCTGCAGGAGAGAAAGGGGGGATATAAATCCAAACTCTTCTTCTTGATCAATATTTGGAGAACAGTTGTTGAAAAAGGTGGGTTTTTTCTCATTTCCCCCCATGTATGTTACACTCCCGTCTAGAAATAGAAGCTCACATGCAGGGCCAACGTCTTCCCCCGCTCCAGCTCCTACGCAGGAAACGATATTGCTTTGTGGATCCTAACATTTTGAAGAGCTTCTCCCATGCAGTCAGTCCTCTTCAACTATCTATTAGAGGATTCCACTGCGTCCAGGAGACAGCAGATGCTCTGCCCTCTCTATGAGGGAAAAGTGTATGACCACTATCATATCTGCAGATGGGGTAGCATGATAGGCTTCCCAAAACAATGATTGATGGCACTGCATGTTTCTCGCAATCCAGGCCATTTTGTTTTGGGAAATATTCCAGGAAACTGGGATGCACACCTTCCAAACGGCTCACCATTATTCTGCCAGCTTCTTGCTGAGGTTGAACATTCTCCGCAGCTTCTTTGAAAAAGAGGCTCCTAATGAAAGGCCTTATTCCGTTTCATTGTCCGCTCGCCTCCTTCGTGGTTGCAGCCTCCAACAAGAATTAATATTTCCTATTAGGGGTGGTATGAATCACACGGAGCTCTTGCAAAGAATACGCTGACTTTGGTCAGAGCAGTCATATCGCTCCGGTGCTGGTAAGTGGGAACCAGATGGTGTGGTGAGATACCAGAGTGGGTGGAAGAAACATTAAGATATTAGGCGTGGGTTGCTGTGTTGTGATTCCGAAGACAGAAGGAACCGTGAGTCGGGCAGATGAGAAGCTCTATGACTTAAGAGATAACAAACTGCATTTTACTGGGCGGGGGGGGGGAGAGCGGGGAGAGAACAAGAATGTAAGAAACTGGAGAAGGAAAGAAGGGACCAAAATATGGCACAACTGGATAGTAGAATTAGCAGATATATGCAGTCAAGAATTAGTAGTAGTAGTCGTAGTCGTCCCTCTTCTTCTTCTTCTTCTTCTTCTTCTTCTTCTTCTTCTTCTTCTTCTTCTTCTTCTTCTTCTTCTTCTTCTTCTTCTTCTTCTTCTTCTTCTTCTTCTTCTTCTTCTTCTTCTTCTTCTTCTTCTTCTTCTTCTTCTTCTTCTTCCCGGGTTGTTCATCCTCATTGGCATCCCAGGGAGATAATTTGGGTGACAGAGACAAGGACTTTGGCATTATGATGACACACAAAATCACGTTTTCACACTGGAAGTGCTATTGCGCACTGGCATGATGCCAACCCCTCCTCCCATTCCCTTCACCCAGTTGAACATTGGTGTGGAATGGAAGCCCAGGCTGGAAAATCTCCCAGCTTAGTAGAAGTCTCCCTGACTCCTCAGCATCCAACCGAGTCAGCAAATTTTGAGCACGCACCACCCTCAGCTACCCAACCAGCCACCGACAAAACCTCACGCATCATATCCACTTATTCCCCAAACTGACTTAGAGCACGAAGCTCAAAACCAGCAAACCTTCGCCGTAAAACCACCACACAATCGCAACCCTTTCAAAGAGCAACTCCGGCACTGCCTTTATCCCCTCTCAAAAGCCCAGCGAACGGTTCTCTTTTCCTGAAAAAAACCATCAGCGGGTGCACGTGTGTCACGACGTGGAAGATTGTTTTGCAATAGCGATTCAACCGCTGAACAAACCCACTCCTGGGTAGTGGTGACAGTTCTAACCAGCCTGTGCGAAGAGACAGACAAGAAAAAACCAGTGGGATGACCGGAGCTGCAACATGGGGCCGCGTGCTGTGAATAAGTCTCGACCAAGATGATATGGAGCACTCAATTCAAGTGAAAACAAGCCTCGCCAACAAAGGAAATGCGATTGTCAAATGTCGTCTCGTACGAAAAGCGAATTTTCGCTCCTACTAACGTCTCGCTGGCCGAGAGTCTCCTGTTCGGCTTTCAAAAGTCTACACAACTGTACAGAGGGTACAGTACATCTTCTTCTCCTGCAAATAATTAGAAAATCTATTCTGGATAGATAAACACTGGACTATCTAATGCCAGAGGACGTGTCTTGTATGCTGTGCTTTCAGAAGTCCAAAGAAATTGGCAGTTTCATCACTGCCGGATAAACTCCAACTTTTCCAATTTCTCTCTCTCTCTCTCTCTCTCTCTCTTTCCCTCATAAATGTGGCACGGGTGTTCCCAGTTGTCTGCCGCTCACTGGCATCTGTAATGCAGTTTGAGGCCTGCTCCTGTCTCTTTCTCTGTGACATTGAGAGGTAAAGCAAGTCCGCGGCCACCTCATCGAATTCTCCATCCAGTGCGGCACCCGGAGGAATGATTTGGAGGCAATTACGGCGAGCAAAACGGCAACAGACGGCTTCGGCGATGAGTAGGTATCAACTAATTGGGACTACCTGATTTCCTAACACTCTCAGCAACTGTGTTCTCGTTCCTATAATTACCTGTTTTCCTTCCAGTCACTATGCCAACTAGCCTAAGAGCTGCACAGTGCCGAAGATAACTCAGGAGTTAGATTCTGACATCCTTCACGCAGGGACAATTTCTAATGATGCCGGGGATTATTTCTGAAGGCTGACTACAGACGCCCGAGCCTTGGTTCTGCAGGGCAAGGCATCCCTTCTAGTGGATCTCATTAGACTGAAAGGTTTTTTCCCCGACGTGCCCATTTATCGCTGAGTGGTGTCGTGGCTAAGAGCAGGTGGATTCTAATCTGGAGAACCGGGTTTGATTCTCCACTCCTGCACCTGAGTGGCCGAGACTTACCTGGTGAACCAGATGTGTTTCCGCACTCCTACATTTCTGCTGGGTGACCTTGGGCTAGTCACAGTTCTTCGGCACTCTCTCAGCCCCACCTACCTCACAAGTTGTCTGTTGTGAGAGCCAGCGTGGTTAAGAGGAGGTGCACTCTAATCTGGGGAACTGGGTTTGATTCCCCGCTCTGCCAATTGAGCTGTGGAGGCTTATCTGGTGAACTGGATTAGCCTGTGCACTCCAAGACTGGATGACTTTGGGCTAGTCACAGTTCTTCGGAGCTCTCTCAGCCCCACCCACCTCACAGGGTGCTTGTTGTGAAGAGGGAAGGGAAAGGAGATTGTAAGCCCCTTTGAGTCTCCTTACAGGAGATAAAGGGGAGATATTAATCCAACCCCCCCCCCTCCTGTTCTTCTTCTGATGCATGGGCAAGGCCAGGCATAAGGCCAGCTTCCCAGACAGCTTGAGAGGTGGTTCAGGCTGAGAGAAGTTCCGAGAGAACTGTGACTGGCCCAGTGTCACCCAGCAATCTTCATGTGGGTAAGAAAAGAGTTGGTTTTGTATATCCCACTTTTCTCTACTGAAAGGTGTCTCAAAGCGGCTTGCCATCGCCTTCCCTTCCTCTCCCCATAATGGTCACTTTGTAAGACAGGCAGGGCTGAGATAGTTTTCAGCAAAATGTGACTGGCCCCAGGTCGCCCAGCAGGCTTCATGTGGAGGAGTGGGAAACTGAACCCAGCTCCCCACATTAGACTAGACTCTGCCACTCGTTTGGAGGAGCGGGGAAGTCAACCCAGTTCTCCAGAATAGAGTAATCTAGTCCTAACCGCTACACCGCAGGGTTTCTTGATTGCAGTAGGTGGATCATTCTCGGTTCCCCGTTTCCACAGCTTGTGAGCTCTTCTAAGAAGCAGCAAAAAAATCAGGCTTGCTTTCCTTCAAATGGAGGATTATGATGGTTCTGTTATGTTTGCTTTACAAATGCACAAACAGAGCATAAGCGGAGGTGAAGAGGCACTCCTCGAAGGCAACAATCCTCTACTCCACATTAGCTCCCGGTGTGTGTGTGTGTGTGTGTGTGTGTGTGTGTGTGTGTGTGTGTGTGTGTGTGTGTGTGAGAGAGAGAGAGAGAGAGAGAGAGAGAGAGAGAGAGTGTCCCTGTTCTCCAAAAGGCCGCACTTCCAGCCAGCTCGCTCTGCTTACCCCCCCTCCTCCACTCCTCTTGCTGTCTCTCACAAACTGCTAATTCTTCACACCTGCCCCCTCTCTGGAGTCAACAAACTGGCACCTTCTCCCAGCTCTGATAGGTGCTTCATTCAAGCCTGCAGAGTTATCAGGAGACCAGCTCCTAACAATTAGCTCCTCTTCAGAAAACATCTACAGCCCCGAAATCAACAGCAACACTCAGTTTGTCCAAGGCTCATTGCGGTTCCTTCTTGGGAAAGGAATGGGCTCCATATTGGAATCCCAGTGGAGGATGAAACAGCTTCCTGACCCTGATTACTGTCCCTCAGTCATGGGTCTGGCTGGTGTAGCTCATGCGAGGTCAGGGTTCCAGCTGAGCCTTGTCCCATTCCTCTTCACCAGGGGTCTGCAACCTGCAGCTTTCCAGATGTTCATGAACTACAATTGGGCATGCTGGCAGGGGCTGATGGGAATTGTAGTTCATGGATATCTGGAGAGCTGCAGGTTGCAGACCCCTGCTCTTTACCCATTGGGACTTCCAATGATGGTGGTCTTCAGGTCTTCCACCTTCCTCATCCTTATATGGTGCTGAGGAGATTTCCAGATGTGAGGACCTCCTCCCTCAATGCTCTTCCCGGCTGTAAGTTTGTAAGTTGCCTTAAGACAGTGATGGCGAACCTTTTTGAGACCGAGTGCCCAAATTGCAACCCAAAACCCACTTATTTATCGCAAAGTACCAACACGGCAATTTAGCCTGAATACTGAGGTTTTAGTTTCGAAAAAACGGTGGGCTCCGAGGCGTGTGTTACTCAGGAGTAAGCTTGGTGGTAGTCAGTGGCTTTGCTTTGAAGCAACCGTGCAACTCTTCCAATGGGTGAATCACGAACCTAGGAGGGTTTACTCAGAAGCAAGACCCATTGCCAGCAACTGAGCTTACTCCCAGGTAAAGGATACCGCTTTAGTTCTTTGCATGAAAATCAGTGGGGTTTAACAGCGCTTAACAGGGTTACCTACACTGCTTCTCCAAAACTAGGTCTTAGGTTTAATGCTAATAATCGAGCCCAGCAGCCTAGGCCAGTCTAGATGTGTGGGGGGGCACTCTGATTGCGCGTGCCCACAGAGAGGGCTCTGAGTGCCACCTCTGGCACCTCAAGCTTACAGGTTCACCACCACTGCCTTAAGACAGTGATGGCTAACCTTTTCGAGCCCGAAGGCCCAAATTGCAACCCAAACCCACTTATTTATCGCAGTACCAACACGCAATTTAACCTGAATACTGAGGTTTTAGTTTCAAAAAACGGTGGCCCGGTATGGTGTTACTCAGGAGTAAGCTTGGTGGTAGTCAGTGGCTTGCTTAGCTAAACTGTGCAACTTTTCCAATGGAGTGAATCCACCGCGAACCTAGGAGGGGTTTACTCAGAAGCAAGACCCATTGCCAGCAACTGAGCTTACTCCCAGGTAAAGGATACCGCTTTAGTTCTTTGCATGAAAATCAGTGGGGTTTAACAGCGCTTAACAGGGTTACCTACACTGCTTCTCCAAAAAACTAGGTCTTAGGTTTAATGCTAATAATCGGTGCCCAGCAGCCTAGGGCCAGTCTAGATGTGTGGGGCACTCTGGATTGGCAGCTGGGTGCCCACAGAGAGTGGCTCCTGGCAAGTGCCACCTCTGGCACTCGCGCTATAGGATTCGCCACCACCACTGCCTTGGGCGATCTCTTAATGCAAGAGAGAAAAGCAGAGTATAAATCCAAACTCTCCTCTCTTCTCCTACTGGTGGTCAACCTTGCTGGCCACAAGAAGTGGGCCATAGCAGCTACAAGTCCAGGCTTTCTAGCTCTTTAGGAAGGGTGTAATAAAATCTGTTAGTACTTTCCTCAAAGGCTTGTATGTGTGTATCCACTGTGATTAGCTTACGGTGCTGCACATTTGTAAGGGGAAAAAAACTATTATGTGCTCAATGGCAGTGAGTTTAGACAACACTCCTAAAGTGCTTCTTGCCTGTCTGAGGTACCTGGCTGGACATCCCCTCTATAGCTTCAGCAACATTGCCTTGTGTTTTTCTCTTGCCCTCGCTGGACTACTTCCCTGTTCCATCAGTAGGCCTGCCTTGGAGACTGTTGCTTGTCTTAGAATCATAGAATCATAGTGTTGGAAGACACCACCAGGGCCATCAAGTCCAACCCCCTGCCAGACAAACACACACAATCAAAGCACTCCTGACATATGATCATCCAGCCGCTGTTTAAAAACCTCCAGAATCCACCACCTTCCGAGGCAGTGAATTCCACTGCCCTGATGGTCAGGAAGTTCTTCCTGATGTTTAGGTGGAATCTCTTTTCCTGCACCTTGAATTCATTACTCCGTGTCCGAGTCTCTGGAGCAGCAGAAAACAAGCTTGCTGAAAACAAACTGAACCTCATTTTCCAGTAAGACGGGGAATTCAAGCTCGCAAACCCCGAAAGTGGGACAATTACTACATAGTCCTATCTTCCGCTGTCTCTTTTTGGTTCGCAAACTAGCTATGACAGAAAACGTCTCTCATTCAATGTTTAGGACACATTTCTATATTTGCTGCAGAACAGTTTAATTTTGAGTTGAGTTCAGAAGTCTTCAGACACATAGTCTGCAAAATCCTATCCACTATAGGACTATAGTGGATAGGCACAGAGGCGTAGCTCCAAGGGGATGGGGGGCCATGCACCAGGTTCTCACAGGTTCCCGAGAGTAGGGTGTGTGGTGAGAGCATGGGCAGCGGGCATGGCCACTGCACCTGCGTGCATTCTTTTCCTCCCCAAGGACTGAAGCATGGTGGCTACGTCCTGTCCACAGCCCCGCTACTCTCCTCAACTGGAATGCCCATTACTTCCCCATCATGCCCCGCCCAGCCCCATTGGCGCTACGCCACAGTTTGAATCCCACCACCATGGGAACCTGTTACTAAAATTTTTGGATCCCACCACTGGATAGGGGGCGATGCACCAGGCACATGCCCCTGTGAGGGGTGTGGTGAGAGCGTGGTGGGGGCGTGGCATGGCATTCCAAGGCGGGGGTGGAGGACGCACGATGCACTTTCCCCTCTTGCTACGCCTCTGAATAGGCATAGTCCTCTCCACACTTAATTTGGAATAAATCCCATTCATCTCACTGAGACTTACCTCTGAGAAAATATGCATAGGAGTTGACTGTCTCCTTTACAAGCCAGCATTTGAGACCAGTATCTTGAACAAAATGAATTGCTGCGAATGGTTAGGAGAGGTAGCTTTGAGAGCCTCTTTGAGCGAAAGATCTTTACATTTATCATCTCACTGTCTTAAACATTCTTAATTTTTGCTAAATCATCATCTAATTCGCTCAGCTATGACATTTTAAACTTGGCAGACATTTTTACTTCGAAAAGATCAACTTTTTGTTAATGATTCACGGGGCGACTTTTCTCCCTGGCCACCACCAAATTATATTTATGAACCCAAAAGGTGGCAGCAAAGCAGGCGCTGTTTTTTAAGGCACAGCGGGGAAAGAAGGACACTCCTTGGACAACTTAACAGTGACATCCAGTGGCCAGTAGGGTTACTCAGAAATATAATGTTATGAAATTTGGTGAAGTGCTCTTTGACTTGTGGGCGACTTCTTGTATCTGCCTTCTTCAAGTAACCCTATACAAGGAAAATTCAGCTGTTGAATAGGTCATCCATCGTATACAGACTTAACCATAGAGCCTCCTGGAACGGGAAGCATTTAGAATATCATCCTATGTGGGATTTTTCTCCCCTCTACCCCCTTACTGTTAAATAGTATGTGTCTGCAGACTTCTGAACTCAACTCCAAATTAAACAGTTCTGCAGTAAATATAGAAATGTGTCCTAAACATCTGGCATTGAATGAGATATTTTCTGTCATGGCTAGTATGCGAACCAAAAAGAAACAGGGGAAGAAACAGTTTTCATTTCAAGTTGAACCTACCCAGAATATTTTAACACAACCACAGTAGTTGACAGACAGAATTCTCTTTTTAAAGTTCCATAGCGGCATAGTTTGCTGTTTCTGATTTATGTTCAAACTCAAACTTCTGTAGCTCCTTGAGTATCATTGTATGTTCAAGCGGAGATAATCCAGCTTTCCCCAAGCAATCCATGTAAGAGAGATTCAGAAGTCAGGAGACCAAGAGAAAGCCGCCCCAAATTTCACCTACCTTTTTCTAAATTCCAATTACGTTGATTTTTCCAAATTCTAAAAGGCAGATGAATCATCTTTTTTTAAAAAAAAAATCCAATTCTATTCAGTTGACAATATTATGTCTCATTATTCATTAGAATTGTAACACAATTTTTGCTCTTCTTCCCCTGTATGCCAAAACTTGAAAAGAAGATCAACAGGGTAATCCCAAACAGTGTTTCACTCCTCTAAACCCCTTGATTTCAACAAATTTAGAAGGGTTTGCCTCCTCTTAGGATTTCCCTGTAGGTTTTATATAGCATGTTTTGTCGGGGTGGGGGTTTCCAGAAACAAACATTTTGCAACTAGCTTTAGGTTACAATGAGGTCTGCAAAATTGTTTACATTCTGTATGACACTTCATTTTAGATTCCATTACTGATACAAATTCAGCCTTACTGGAATTTATTGGGGGGTTGAACAATTTGTTAACATCAAGAATTTTGTAAGCCGCCCTGAGACCTCCATTCATTTAATAATAAATAAGTTCAGGCCGGGATATCAGTCAGTCAGTCAGACAATAAATACACAAGTCCAGCCAGGTATGACGAGGAGAGACCTAGGGAGCTGGGGATGTTTAGTTTGGTGAAGAGAAGGTTAAGAGGTGACATAAGAACATAAGAACATAAGAACTAGCCTGCTGGATCAGACCAGAGTCCATCTAGCCCAGCACTCTGCTACTTGCAGTGGCCCACCAGGTGCCTTTGGGAGCTCACATGCAGGAGGTGAAAGCAATGGCCTTCTGCTGCTGCTGCTCCTGAGCACCTGGTCTGCTAAGGCATTTGCAATCAGAGATCAAGGAGGATCAAGATTGGTAGCCATAGATCGACTTCTCCTCCATAAATCTGTCCAAGCCCTTTTTAAAGCTATCCAGGTTAGTGGCCATCACCACCTCCTGTGGCAGCATATTCCAAACACCAATCACACGTTGTGTGAAGAAGTGTTTCCTTTTATTAGTCCTAATTCTTCCCCCCAGCATTTTCAATGAATGCCCCCTGGTTCTAGTATTGTGAGAAAGAGAGAAAAATTTCTCTCTGTCAACATTTTCTACCCCAGGCATAATTTTATAGACTTCAATCATATCCCCCCTCAGACGTCTCCTCTCCAAACTAAAGAGTCCCAAACGCTGCAGCCTCTCCTCATAAGGAAAGTGCTCCAATCCTTCAATCATCCATGATAGCCATGTTTAGATATTTGAAGGGATGTCAGGTTGGTGAGGGAGCAAGCTTGTGTTCTGGTGCTCCAGAGACTACCGGTAGGACCAGGAGTAATGGGTTCAAGGCAAAGGAAAAGAGATTCCACATAAATATCAGGAAAAACTTCCATACAGTAAGGGCTGTTTGACAGTGGAATGTGCTACCTCGGAGTGTGGTGGAGTCTCCTTCTTTGGAAGTTTTTAAAGAGAGGTTGGATGGTCATCTTTCAGGGGTGCTCAGATTATTGCAGGGGGTTGGACTTGGTGGTCTCTGGGGTCTCTTCCAACTCTATAATTCTATGATTGCATTTGGGCAAGGTTGGGAACTGTACTTTAACTTTCTGGTTACTTTGGCTTGTGTGTGCAGACTGCCCTGGAAGAAAGACTATTTCCCAAATGCGTTCGGCTCTTTAAAAAAAACAAACCCAAACATTTTTTAAAGACGTTGGTTTCTCTGTTGGTTTCTCTCTTGCTTTGGCTTTCAGACTGGGATCTCTCTTGATTGTTCCCATCTGAAGGGTAAAAGCTTATTTTGGAAGTTCAGTTCTACGATCAACAGGGCAGTTCATGTTGATGTGGGGGAGGAAGATTTAGAAAGCTGGAAAAAAAGAATCAGCCGAATGAATTATGTATGAACTCTCTGTGAAAAAGCCAGGAGATGAATAGTCCTAAGGAGATAGTATCTGTAAGATCAGAACCGAGCAAAGTAAAATCTAGATACAAGGACATAAGTTAGAAATGATAAGTGGAGTCACCTTGGGCCAGGTTCAGAAAGATTTTAATACAGTGTCCTAGAGATAAAATGATTTTCGCCATTAATTTGACATCTTGTTTAGTTCATTCATTAGATGGAAACGCATTTTGCTTCTCGGCCTTTTGGCTAAGATCAAGTGTAGATTGAAACGCTTCAAGGCTTTTAAGGTGTTTTGGTTTCATATAGATGTCTTTTACGCTGTATATGATTCCATAGGGACGTGGAATGGTATGGTAGAGCCCCAATTTTGTCTGATCTCAGAACATAAGAACATAAGAACATAAGAACTAGCCTGCTGGATCAGACCAGAGTCCATCTAGTCCAGCATTCTGCTACTTGCAGTGGCCCACCAGGTGCCTTTGGGAGCTCACATGCAGGATGTGAAAGCAATGGCCTTCTGCTGCTGCTGCTGCTCCTGAGCACCTGGTCTGCTAAGGCATTTGCAATCTGAGATCAAGGAGGATCAAGATTGGTAGCCATAGATTGACTTCTCCTCCATAAATCTGTCATAAATAAATCATAAATCAGAAGCTAAGCAGGGAGACCACCAAGGAAGATTCTGCAGGGACAGCAATGGCAAACCACCTCTGCTTCTCACTTCTCTTGAAAGCAACCTAGCTGGGGTCACCATAAGTCAGTTGTGCCTTGATGGCACATATGCACATATATGTTATAAACCCTGTGGGTTAGGTCCTACCAGTGAAAGAAGGAAATGGTGTCTCTTGACCTTTCCTACAATGCCTGTGCCAGTGATTGTGAGACCAGTGGACCAAATCCATATAAGAAGGTGAAGCAGGTAAGATTGAGTGGAAAAGAAGAAGAAGGAGGAAGAGGAGAAGGAGAAGGGAGAGGAGGAGGAGGAGGAGGAGTTTGGATTTATACCCCACCATTCTCTCCTGTAAGGAGACTCAAGGTGGCTTACAAGCTCTTTCCCCTTCCTCTCCCCACAACAGACACCTGGTGAGGCAGGTGGGGCTGAGAGAGTTCAAAAGAACTGTGACTAGCCCAAGGTCACCCAGCAGGAATGCAGGAGTGCGGAAACATATCTGGTTCACCAGATAGGCCTCTGTCACTCAGGTGGAGGAGTGGGGAATCAAACCTGGTTCTCCAGATTAGAACCCACCTGCTCTTAACCACTACATCACGCTGGTGGTAGGGTGCCACACATAGTGTGTGTAATTTCATTGTGTAATATTGTATAACAGATCTTTGCATCCATTACATAACAGGTTTTTAGAAGGTTTGAGAATATAAAGTCTGATGGAACAAGAGACAAAATAACTAGTAACTAATGCATACTTGAAGGTCTGATAGGATACTGATTGATGGCAGCAAACTAGAGAAGAAGAGTACCGGTAGGTTTTTGTACCATTCTTTTCTCTACCTTTAAGGAGTCTCAAAGCAGATTCAAATCACCTTCCCTTCCCCTTTCTACGACAGACATCTTGTGAGGTAGGTGGGACTGAGAGAGTTCAGAGAGGACTGTGACTAGTCCAGCAGCCTCACCAGATTAGAGTCCACCGCTCAAGTAAAAGAGGTTGTACAAAGAGCACTGCTTCAGAAACAGTTAAGTTGGCCAGGAAGGAGAATCTAAGGGTCTCACTTGGGAGCGGATGTAACACCAGCACACACAGCTGAGCTAAATTATCACTGACCTAATATTTGTTATTGTGAAGCATCTAAAGGAATCTCCGGATTCTGCAAAAACACGGTGAAGAGAAACAGGCGTAGAGAATTCTGATGCTCTCTCTTGGGTGCTTTCAGAAATTCTCAAGGCAAGTTATTCTTCAGTTATTCACAGTTGAATTGTAATTATTTCAGAGTCCTTGTAGGACACTCCAACTAAAATCTCCTTGTGTGTGAAATATGCAGGGTTTTTTGCGGTAGCACTGATCAGTAATAAGAACTTTGGGGGGGGGGGAGTGTTTCCCAAAGCATAGCAGTGGAAACTAAAATTGATGAAAATTGTATATAGTCAGTCTGTCAGTCAGTCAGTCAGTGCCTTTTATTAGCATAAAGAAAATTGTATATAAATAAGAGCATTTTCAAAAACACTGAATAGATAGATTTACACAAGCACACTTGTGTGAATCTATGGCCCTTTCCGCATGGGCCATTTACAGCGCCCTGGGGACGGCAAAAATGCCGTCCCCAGGGAGCCGTTCGCACAGGCGGCGCTGCGAAAATGCAGCAGCGCCGGCCTGGCTCCCCTCCCCCTCCCCCAGGGTGGCGTCAGGCCACCTCCAAAAACCTCCCTCCTGGAGGGAGGTTTTTGGGAAACAGCGCATTCCCGGCGGCGCGGTGCAAATGGCACCGCCGGGAACACGCTGTTTTCCCCGTCCCTCTCCCTCTCCCACTCACCTCGTCGCCTTCGTCGTCCTGCTGGCCTCCTAAGGCCCTCTCTTGTTGTCCTCCAACCCCTGGAGATCGGAGGGCAGCGTGGGCGGGTCTTAGGAGGCCAGCAGGGTGACGAAGGCGACGAGGTGAGTGGGAGAGGGACGGGGAAGAGGCGGCTCCATGTGGAGCCGCCTCTCTTGCGCCGGCCTCACCGGGGGCCGCTCGCACGCTCCCATGCGAATGGCCCCCACCCCTCCACCGGCAGAATTCCTGCTGGTGCAGGGGTGCCCTTTGGCCCGTGCAAAAAGGGCCTATGTAACGTGTGGGTGATGCTTGTGACAACAGGAAAGGAATATTATTGTTATTATTAATTTGATTTAATACCCCACTCTTTTCTACAGAAGCCGGCTCGGAGCAGCTCACAAACATAGTTATATAATACAATCATATAAAAATCATATAAAATGCCAGCTGACCTAATAAATAAATGAAATGTGCAGATGGCACTAAAAACGTAACCAAGGGCGAAACAACATACACCCCTTAAATTGGATAAAAGAAGAAGGGGAAAGGATAGAGGAAGAGGAGGCACACAAAGATGGACCTGCTATTTCTCACTGCTGTTCTCAACCGTAATCCTGGTGGGACAGCTCTGTCTTGCAGGCCGGCAGATTTGCAGATTTGGAAATTACAGTTTTCAAACGACAGCCCCGGAGCTTAACAGCAGATGACAGGCCCCTTCCCTTAATATTTTATTTAGAAGATAACATATTTCCATTTCCTCCTAGCAGATGCTAATTGTCGGGAACACCGTCAGATGCCTGGGCAAATCGAAACTGACAATATCAACCTGTTCCTTCCGTTGAAAGTCTCTCCTGGATCTTAAGAAACCTTGTCATCCAAACAATGCTGGTGGGCACCCACTGGTAACCGTAGCCTTTATTCTTATTAATGGCCTGATGAACAAATGTACAGGTTTCCTGAACATGTTCAATTCCCCCTCGCTTGCCTGGGAAAAATGGAAACAGAACTTCCTGCCTGCAGCAATTTTGCTAAAGAGAATTTATGAATAGAAACAAGGAAGGCACCAGGGACAGGGCACGGATTCCAGACCGTTTGGTTGCCCTCCTGGTGCGATCTTTTACAGGTCCCTGTAAGAACTCTTTCCACTGCATTCTGGACCAACTGCAGTTTCTGGAGCAGACTCAATGGAAGTCCAGTACAATTACTCTCCAGAGTCCACCCCCATAATCTCCAGATATTTAGCTGGCAACCTTGATCTAAACCCAGACTTCATCCAACACTGTGACTACTACATCCCAAGCCAATGATTGTGCTGTGCAGTTGGAAACATAAGAGCCAGGATGACAGCTAGGGAACTGTTGGCGTCCTTTTGAGATGTAATTTATTTCCTCTGCTGTTTCAAAAGTGTTACAGCCTCTCCAACTTGCCACCATTTGCAGGGTTATTGCCGGAACTAGCAAGCGAACAGTTTGAAAATTCTTTGCACGCTAAAAACATAAAAGACTGACGATGCAGACTGGAATTCTTCAGTTGTTTATTGAGTATTTTATGCAGTGAATTTTTCTAAGGGCATCTGCTACGCGATTCCTTTGGCAGGCAAACTAAGGTCAGTTTCTCCCTGCCTTCTGAAGTTAGACAGTATGTGCTTAAAAAATGAAAGCCCACTTTGGATTGGAAGTTCTTTCTCCTTCACCTTCTGATCTTGATTTCATTTTATTTTTATGTTGTCTCATTCACAGTGGTAGGAAAAGCTGTCAGGATGGTACAAAATTGCCAAATATGTACAAATTGTACAAACGACAAATACTGGCATGCTATGATTTGCAATAATTAAAATACGAGAATGAAATACTAGAATGCAACAATTTAAAAAAAATGATATTGTTAAATGCCGGAATGCAATCCCACAAAACACGATGTTGTTAAATACTAGAACCGTGGTGGCGAACCTTTGGCACTCCAGATGTTACGGACTACAATTCCCATCAGCCCCTGCCATCGAGATCAGAAGGTGAAGGAGAAAGAACTTCCAATCCAAAGTGGGCTTTCATTTTTTAAGCACATACTGTCTAACTTCAGAAGGCAGGGAGAAACTGACCTTAGTTTGCCTGCCAAAGGAATCGCGTAGCAGATGCCCTTAGAAAAATTCACTGCATAAATTGGCCATGCTGGCAGGGGCTGATGGGAATTGTAGTCCATAACATCTGGAGTGCCAAAGGTTCGCCACCACTGCACTAGAATATATAACTGTCCCTTTTAACATTTAATTCAGGATGAGGGCAAAAATCTCCATCTTGCTGTTTCACTCCACCCGCCCTACCCCCAAGTCAGAACGAATCCACAGCTGGAGTTTCTTTTTGTGAAGATCTAAATGAAGGTAATTTGCTTAAATACTGCAAAGCGCATTCATTAAGTCATGAGTCATCATGTGCTGAATTAATTAATAATAATAATCATCATTAATGGGCTGCACAGCATTTACATAACACATTCCAAATGCTTCATATAGATTAATTCCAGACTCCTCATGGGAAGTCTGCAGTTACCAGCTTTCCGTCCAGCCACTGAAGCTGTGACATTAACGGCAACTGGATGTGCAGATATTGGTGGGTGATAATGGCTGTTTCCAGCATGTCAGAAGCCTCATTTGCCTTTGAAAACCACCCAGCAGCCTCATTTGGTCCATAATGTGGTGGCCAGGCTTCTGTCAGAGGTGATTTACATGGCTCCTATCACCCCTGTGCTGAAATATCTACATTGCTTACCTATTTGTTTCTGGGTATGATTCAAAATGGCGGACCTTGCCTTTGAGGCCCTAAATGGGTTGAGGCCAGATACACCAAGGACCTTCTTCTTCCATACCTGTCCAGCCACCAGTTAAGATCTGCCTCTCAAGTCCTGTGCTCTGGGCCTCCACCATCAGAGGTGAGGTGAGTAATAACATGAGGCAGGGTATTTTGGAGGTGGCATCTGTCCTCTGAAAAGTCCCTCCCCCACGAGGCCAGTCTAGTGCTGAGCTACAAAGGTGCCAGGTCAAAAACCATCTTTTTTTACACAGGCATTTAATTAAGGGATTTATTTTACCACCTTTCTAAATGATCTGCTTCTGTTTTAAGGATAATTTTTGCATTGCTTAGGTCCAATGGCTCATTTTTAATGGCCTGTTTTCATGCTGTAATGTTGTTTCAATTGTTAGCTGCCTGCAGCAAGACGCTGAAGAAGCAAGATAGAATATACTAAATCAGTGTTTCCCAACCTTTTCGAGATCAGGGTACCCTTGACCTCACTCTTCATATCTCACGGTACCCCTGCCGCCACCCTCCACCGTCCCCTCCCATTGCCCCTGCTTGCCACACATCCCACCTTCCCCTCCCAGGGTGAAGGGAAGCACTGGGGGGGTGGCTGCTGACCTTGTGGCAGGCCCTGCCCCATGGGCCAGCTCCATGTCCTTGCTGGCGGCGGTGGGAGACACCACAAAATGAGGGGGGCGGTAGTGTTGCCGCGGTACCCCTGGGACATGCTCACGGCACCCCAGGGTACCACAGAACCCTGATTGAGAATGGCTGTACTAAATAAATGTCGGCTGGAAGTGGTGGTGGAAGAAAAATTAAAACTCACCATGGCTAAAATAATATTGAATAGACAATTCAGGGACAATCGACAGAATATCTTGACAAAAACAGCAAAAAAAATGACTTGGGGTTTTGAAAGTTAAGCATGGTTAAAACAAGATTCGATAGAGAAAAGTGAGTTTTTTTAAAAAAATCAGCAATAATGTTAAAGGTTTTATTTTACTTTGAGGTTTAACGGCCAAGCGCTGAAAGTTTAGGATTCGCTGATTCATACTCATTGCAGAAGAAATTGAAAACCTCTAGGAAATAAGCACTTGAGAATTTGGCCTACTTATTTTTGCACATCTTTGGATTTTGATTTTAAAGTATTGATGAAAACTGAATCGAGATAAATGAAGTAAATTAATAGCATGCATCCTCGCCTTCACAGTGCTGCTTTCCACAATTGATTATAAAGAAATCTTTGATAATGAGAACGTAGCCCTTTAGATCTTTTTCATTTGTGAAAGCCATTAGAGAAGGTTTACTTATTGAAGTATTTCCATTACCTGGCCTTATTAAAAATGGCAATCACATTGTTTAAATTCCCCTTATTGGAAGTCCTGCCATTTCTCTTTTATTTTACGATCTAGCAGCTACATCCAAATCGACACAGCTATTGTTCTTAGTTAGCACACAGACTTGCTGTCAGGTTTCTACCCGTTCCCCTCCTATTGATCCCGAAAAACTTCACCATATTTATTTGTGTTTTAATTGCATGAGAAGCATCTACTGTAAACGATACATCTCTGGTTATCACAGCACATTGATTCTGGCCTAACCTTTGAGCTTGTTTTACAATCCAATGCATGCAACATGCATGAATGTGGCTTCCTTTCTGAGTAACGTTTCAGTCTACCAGAAAAGTGAACAGCACAAACAACTAGCTAGTTTATTTCCTTTCCAAAAGATGAGCAGTAGCCTTCAGTCAACGGTGGCAGAAAGGATCTTTTTAGCTGCACTTAAAATGTTAGCCACAAGCTGAGAGTGAAACTGATCAGAGAGTAAAACAGTGAGGTGGGAATCAGCCTCTATTCCCCTCTGATGCCTTTGCCGGAAAGCACACCCCAAGCCAACTCTTTTGAAGAAGGAGAAGAGGAGGAGGAAGAGTTTGGATTTATACTGCACCTTTCTCTCCCCCCTTGGGAATCCATAACTTTGCCCCCCAAACCAAACTTCACCAAACTTGGGAAGTATCATCAGGACAGCCTCCGGATGATACCCTGATATTTTGGGGCCAATAGTGTTAAAAATGCACCCCCTGCAGGCCAAAACACAAAAATACCAAAACAAATCAGACAGACCCAAATTTTTTAGGTATACCCGAATAGTCGGGTTTATCTGAAATTGTCATTTGTCTTATTCGGGCATACAGATAATTTTATGCCTGAATAAATCCAAATCCGAATTTTAACGAATTGCTAGGGTGTTGACGAAGCCTAGTCTTGGGCTCCTGCTCTCTACCTCTTTGGCTTACTGGACTGTGTGACCTCACCTGGCACCTGGCTCTGCTCCTGAGACCAAGTGTTGGGAGTGCAGCCCACAGCATCATTGTTATTTTATCTGGAACACTGCTATACCCTTTCACTGCTTCCTCATCAACTTAAACTTCTCTAGACCTCTCTGTCTGCCTAGAGAAGAACTCAGATTGTACTCAAACTTGCAAAACCCCAGCCGTCTTCATCTAATGCTGATATTTAGATTTTTGTTCTATTTCCTAAAGTTCACAGGTTATTAAATGACTATTTGATTCTCCTCCTGCCGTGATTACTCAGAGATGTAGATATGGAGGATTTTTGTACTGTATGTGATCCATTTAATTAAATTGTTTTTAACAAGCACTTTCATCCTAATTATCTGAGTTCTCAGACATTTTCCTCTAGAACCTGGAATTTAATCTGGGTAAATAAAAACGATAACATAATTTAAAGAATAATGAGGATATGAGCGCCCTGGAGTGATCAATGGAAAATTGTGTCTTTTTTTATATGAGGTTAAATGGCTCAGAAAATGGCTCAGGAAAAGAAATTGATGGCTGTAAACAGAGGGGCCATGCCAGCAATCTCCTAAATGCAATATTGATTTTAAAGATTAACAATATTTTCAAAGCTTGAGGGTGTCAGAATCTAGCCAGATGTCCAACGAGCCAGCTATGTACATGAAGTATAAAGCTTCAAATTAACACCCAGGCTGAAATAAATGTGCAACCACCCATTTCTCTTTAATCCTTTTTGAAACTCTGAAGTGTTGTGCGGCGCTTAACACAAGCTGGTAATGCTTAACACCAGATAAGAAATGCAAAAGCTGGACTCCAAAGAGTGAAGTCTGGGAGTCTTTAGATATTTCATTATGTACCTGTGCTTCACCAGAAAGTTGTTGGTCTTGCTGAATTGACCCAGACTGTCACTGGGTTGGCTAGAAAAAAAAAGTGGTGGTTGATAAAGTTAAACATTCAGGAAATAAGCGATAATTACTGTATGAACTCTTATGTATGAGTAGGGCAGTGGGTCCCAATCTGTTTGATCATGCGGGCACCTTCTTCATTCTGACACAGGGTGGTGGGCCCAACCACAAAATGGCTGCCACAGGAAGCAGGGTGAAGCCACAAAATGGCCACTACAATAGATGCAGCCACACACATGAGAAAATGCCTAAATGCCAGGGAGAAGAGGGATAATGTTTTAAAAATAAATACACGGAGAAAGGGAGAAAGCTGCCACTGGAACAGTGTTACTTTCACAACAAATGAAACCTTTATTAGGCATAAGTTAATTATACAGCAAAAACACAGAATGATCTCATAAGGCCAGGACCTGTAATAAGTACTGCGCAGTCCTCTCCAGAATGTGAGGACCATCGCTGTTAGTTTGGCTTTGAGAACCATTAGTCTTCGATAGGAAAGAACCGCCATCTCGAAGCAGAGAGTATTTTGGGCGAGTAAACAAGATGTGTGTAAGGAATTCCATAGAAGCAGAAATAAAAGGCTTTTGGAAGTAAAAGTCCATTTATTAAGACATCTTAGAAAGCTCAAGTACACGCAGTGGCAGGAATGGCGCTTCCCGCCAGAAGCACAGGTTATAAGACCATTCACCCCATCCCCCCTTCCTGCTTCCCATGGGAACAGAGTCTTCATCTCCCGCGCAAAGATAAAGTCTCCGCCGATGCATCTGGCCCATCGCCCGGGCTGTGGAATGCACTCAAGGTTACTTCACCATCAACACCACTGAATCCTTTACACTCTGCCTCCCCTAAAGAAGACCCCTTCCCCCCAGGTTTATCGCGCGAGAAGGCTTGCGGTGGAAAGCAGAAATAAGGGTGGGGGGCTTCAATATTTTCGGAATAAACCCATTGATTATACCCAGAGGAATATCCCACCCACTTAGACTAAATATTGCAAGCGCTGCGACAGCGCAGAGTCCAGGATAGCATCAATTTCAGTAGTGCTGCAGGCTACCAATACATAATCGGTGGGGGCCTCTCCGGCTGGTCGTGCCAGGCATCGGAAGCGGGAGCCTGAGCAAGCTGGAAATGGAAGACAGGATGGATGTTACTAAGAGAGTTAGGCAAATCTGTCGGCAGTGACTAATCATTAATCACTTTAGTAATCTGAAAAGGTCCCACAAATCTCTTGCCAAGTTTGGAATATTTATGCACGCCTCTGAGAGATTTTGTAGATAAGTACACCCAGGAGCCCACACGCAGAGGAAAACCGAGCGGTGTTTATCCGCTTTGCAGTTTTTGGGAGTCCTTTTGCTTGTTGTAAAGCCGGTCTGGACCGGACTTCCATCCTCGCTAGGATGAAATCCATTGTTGAAATTCTGGGGGGTCCAAAGCTGCCATGGTGGAAGGTGTGGCAACGGGCGGAAGGAGCCACTAGACAATTTCAAAGGGGGTTTTCTTTTGGTGTTCACTACTATGAACCGCGATTGTTGTAGAAGGCGCATCTCGCAAACGGAATAAGTTTCCGCACCAATTGTCTTGGTGGTAGTTGGTGTAACAACGCAGTCACTGCTCTTAGGGTCTTTGCTCGTTCTCTTCCACCGCCTTTGAACGTGGTAGGGGCGGCGACGGCCGGGCGGCCCCCCCAACAACCCCAAAAACGCTTTCCAGAACTTTGAGATGAATTGGGGGCCGCGGTCGGAGACCACCTTAACGGGGGCGGAATGGAGACGGTAAACATGTTGAATAAACAGCCGTGCCAACTTCTGGGATGAGGATGGAAGCACATGGAATAAAATGGGCTTGCTTTAGAGAATAAGTCTACCACCACCCATAAAACCGTGTTTGCCATGACTTTCGGGCAAATCTGGTAATAAAAATCCATGGAGATGACTTCCCAAGGGCGGGAGGCTACCGGGAGAGGTTCTTCAATAGTCCATGGGCTTTCCGGCGGTTTTGGCTTCTGCACAAACCGAAAGTGCCTTTAATGTATGCTACCTTCAATGTCTTTACATTAAGCGCCGCCACCAGAACTGCCGGGCTGTGGCTAAAATGCAGAGTTTTCAAAGCCAAAATGTCCAGCCGAATCGGCATCGCGGGTAAGCTTCAAGAACCCTGCTTATGGGGAGGCATCGCATTCAACATTCCCTCCGGGCCAAACTCCATTCTCCAAACGCAATTGGGAGTCTCCTTCGCCGCTGAGGGTTTCAGGCAGCCCCGCCTCCAGTTCCCAGCGAGGAAAGCGAGAGACGCAGGACTGGGAATGGGGGTGGAGGAGAAGTGGATGTTTGAGATCGGGTGGGACAGCCAACCCTGCAACTGGGAGTGGGGAAAGAACAGTGCTGGAATAGGTCCCCGCAGCAGCTCCACCCCTCCCCTCGGCAGGGCGCTGCAGAGCTGGCCAGCTAGTTTGTTTGGTTTTCCCAGGGAAAAAATGGACCGTAAAAAGAGAAACGAAAGAAATCGGCCCAACGGGTTGTTTTATGGACATCTTTGAGGGGGGTGGAAAGAGCTGCCAGGTTTTGCTGATCTTACCAAACTTCTGAAAGGGGTGCTCTAGGCCCTCCAGCCAGTGGCTTAAGTGGGAGAGTGCAAGTTATTTTGATGGTCGGGCAGTCTCTTTGTCCCCACAGTCCAGTTGAGTTCGGGCACTCAGAGAATTTTTTTTAGACAAATAAGCACACGGAACCAGCCTACCATCTTTATTTTTCTGCAAACAGGGCTGCCCTCTAAGTGCTTTGTCCGAGGCATCCACGAACCACAAACGGAGATCTCGGGTCAGGCAGTGCTTTAGGATAGGTTCTGGAGGTAAACGCAGATTTTATTTAGTTGAAAGGCTGTTTGACATTCCTCAGACCAGGAAAGGGCCCCGGCCATGGACAGTGGATCTTTACCTTAGTGCTGCATATATCTGTGAGAGGGAGAGTCAGTTCAGCTAATTGGGGTATAAAGTCACGAGCAGAAATTAGCAAAAACCAAGAAACGACTGGAGTTCTTATGTTGGTGGGAGCATATTGAGGACTGCGTCACTCTTAGCAGGATCCATTTTAAGCCCCTCACTAGATCCGGTAACTCCAAAATAGTCAATGGAGGTCTCTGATGAAAACAGCATTTGGAGAGTTTGGCAAAGAGGCAGAGTTGTCAAGCAAGCGCTTCAATTCCTCTCGAACCAATATTTTCATGCTCTTCTATGGTTTCAGAGTAAATTCAAAATCGGGCCATCTAAGTATACAACAACTCCCCTTTGTACAGTAAATCATGGAGGAACTTCGTTGATAAGGGGCTATAAAAGCTCCTGGGGCCCCACTCTAACCCTCAATGGCATTATTAAATATTCAAACTGTCCAAATCCTTTGTGTTAAACGTAGTCAGGTGTTCATAGCCTTCAGCAATTCTGACTCTGTAGTAAGCTTCTCTCAAGTCCAATTTAGTAAAAAATGGGCCCCTATTGAAAGTGCATCTAAAAGGTCCTTGATCAAAGGCAAAGGATATTTATTGGACAGGGAGACCGCATTGAGACCTCGAGAATCTGTGCAAAGTCAGAAGACTCCATCTTTCTTTTTGACAAACAAAACGGGAGCAGCATGTGCGTGTTTGGTAGTCCGCAGTATGAACTCAAGGAAGCAAGGTTCTTGTCCAAGAAGGCACGACGTTCCTTCTTCCCATTGGGACTCATGTAGATTCCCACCTTTGGGTAAAGTGCTGTGCCCCCCACAATGACAATTTTACAGTCAGTGTCTCTGTGGGGTGGCAACTGATCGCATTCCTGCTCCTGAAAAAACTCTGGCTAGATCATGATATGCAGGTGGGATGCCAATAGAATCGGGAGCAACTCACCATGGAAGCCAGGGAGGGGTGTGTGTCAGGAGATGCTGGGTTTTCCCAATTCATGTGTTCACCGCAGGGAGGGTCAGTGAATTCTAGGATCCGTTTCCTTTCCAAAATGAACTTTGGTTCATGTAACAACAACCAAGGCCTAAAACTATGGAGTGTTTGGCCACTGGCGCCTAAAATAAAATCTAATTTTCTCCCAATGGTCGGCGCAACGGAGGAGAACCGGGCTGTGTTTTGTACTCAATGGGTCCTTCGCCTCCCGAGGGGGCTGCCAGCCCATTTGGGTGAATGGTATGGGCTTAGCCAGGGGAATTCGGTCCAGACTCCAGTCTTCCACCCAATGTGAGATTAAGCAAGTGGGAGCAGCCGGAATCCACAAGGGCCGCAGGCTATAATGCGAAAGTGTGTTTAGCGGGGTTGGCCAGAAATGCTTGAACAGTAATAGAGCTTCACTCTCACCGCGTCAGGAGTCGGCCCCATGTCCATGGGGGCTGAAGAAAGGCAAACAGCTGCTTCCCCCTCCTCTGGGTCAGCCTGCAACTTAGACGAAAGCCTGTGGGAGGCGCCCCTGACCTGGGCGTGGTGGCTTGGCAGGACGGAGGTGCGCGGAGCTGGAGCGGGTTGGCTTTGCTCTCTTGGGGACAGTTGCCAGATGACCTGGCCCTCCGCGAGTAAAGCATACATTACCGTCCAGCCAGCCACGGCCGCTTCAGAGGTGGCTCTCGTGAAAGGGCTGGGCTTTGGACTTGGCGGGACACAGTGCAGTGGTTTTCGGGCGCAGGCCTCCTTTGACGGTGCTTTTATTCCAAACGAGACGCCTACCTGGGACCCCAACTGGATCCAATCTGCAATAGTACGAGGGAACCCGGTCTAAAACACTGCTTTCACGTAGCTTGCCGCCCACAGCATCCGAGAAGTATTTCCAGATTTCATGCTTCCAGGCCACTCAGGAGGAAGTCGGTGCAGCCGCCGCACGGAATTCACGGGCAAATTCTGCAAACGTGGCGGTTGCCTTGCTGGATGGTTTTGATGGTATGGATAGCTTCAGTCTCGGCGCTCTGGATCTTGAAAGCCTTAAGGCTTGGAGGAATGCGGGCACCAGCGAGTCCCTATCCCGTAAATCCAAAAGAGTCACTTAACCAGTCGGCTGCTGCCCTCATCCAGGACTGGAACCGATGTCCCGTATTTCGCTACCAGACCGGGTATAAATCATCATAGTCTTCCAAGTGCGGCATTGAGTTGCAAGCGAAGTAGGGAAGCTGGAAGCGGTCCCATCAAAACGGGCTGGCATCGGGGGCCGGGTGTAGTAGTTCTGCTCGGACGCCTTTTGGCTTCTGCTGGGGAGGTGGTTGCGCCTGGTTGAGCAGGTTGGGCAGGCAGCTGTTGTACAAATAAGGCCGGAATCGGGCGCCATTGGCGCTTAAGTGGCGGTGGACTCCAGGCACGCTGCCCCCCTGGCACCGGGCCTGATCAGTACCAGCATAGACTCCAACTTGGGGCTTCCTGGTCTGGGTTGCCTCCTTATAGTTCCCTCTCCAACGCAGCCTGCTCCAGCTCCTTGCGAAGTCAATGCATCCTGGCGCGACATGCAAAGCAGCTTTTTCTCGTTCCAATTTAGCCAGTTCGCCCCTGCTTAAGGGTTTCAGTGAGCTCGCTTTATATGCAGAGCCTGAACGCTTTCGTCAGTTGTAAATCCAGTCTGGAATGTTCCAGGACTTTATCATGGACTGACAGATTCTGGGTATATTGTCGCTTGAGCTGCGTCTTTGGCACGGTCCAATCCCCGAAAGCTGGACTTCTTTACGCTATGCTGTTCCCGGTCCCCTCTGTTTCGCGCTCTTGCTGCAACTGTGCCCGCTTCCTCCCTCCCATAGCTGGCGGCTCACGGGTTCCATGCCGGGCTAGTATCTCAAGCAGAATGCTCTAATTTCTCATCCCTGTGTCCCTCGATGGGAGAGGAAACCGGTCCGGCTGGGAATGCAGGCTTTCTTCGGACTCTCTTCGCCGCCTGGAAGCTAGGACATCGGAGACACCGTGAGTCGCCAGAGCCACCGGTGGCTCCCCCCCGAGGCACCTCAGGTGCGGCCGCTGGCCCGGGATTAGGGGGGTCCGATTAGCTGCACGGACACCCCTCCCAATTCCAGGGTTTAGTCCCGGTCCCTTTGGATCGGCCCCAGTGCTGTGCCACGGTGGTTCCTTGGGAGCATCAACAAAATACGAAATCCAGGAATCGCTCAATGGGATTCCTACAGCCGTGATGAAAGGTGGTCAAGCCTGTCTCCTCCATGACAGGTCATTGCATCTGGAGGCTTCCAGTAATCCACACCAAAACGGGTAGAGATCCCATCCACAGGCCGAACGATCCATAGACAGCGCCCCAAACGACTCATGGAAGTCCCCATGGTCGCTGCCACGTCCCTCGCTCCAACGGGAGTAAAGGAAGACTCGTGGCTGATACGCCAGGACGGGGAAAGAGCCACCAGCTAGGCCTGCTCTCCTGCCGGGTTCCTCCAGATCCAGAAGGGAAAGGTCGGAGCTCTCTTTGGGGGCTACCGTGACCTTCCGTGAAAATATTCAACCTCTCCATCGCAAGACAAGAGGTCCACTGCACAGGAATATAGATGAATTTACGTTTCCTGCCACAATGTAAGGAATTCCATAGAAGCAGAAATAAAAGGCTTTTGGAAGTAAAAGTCCATTTATTAAGACATCTTAGAAAGCTCAAGTACACGCAGTGGCAGGAATGGCGCTTCCCGCCAGAAGCACAGGTTATAAGACCATTCACCCCATCCCCCCTTCCTGCTTCCCATGGGAACAGAGTCTTCATCTCCCGCGCAAAGATAAAGTCTCCGCCGATGCATCTGGCCCATCGCCCGGGCTGTGGAATGCACTCAAGGTTACTTCACCCATCAACAATTCACTCTCGCTGAATCCTTAACAGTCTTTCCTAAGAGTTTCAACTTGGAGGTCAAGAAGCCATACAGACTCCATCCTATGGAGGCATATTACAGAAACGTCCCTGTTGCAAAGCTGATGGAAAAGCATTGCATCTGGTTCTCGTCAGAACCCACCTTTGTCTAGGGTCAAGTAGATGTTACAAATACTTAGCGATCTGTCCCGGCTTTGGCATAATACCAAAGTAAAGTGTGGAGCATGGGGTCGTAGCACAGCTTGGAAAATATTGTTGTTCCTGATCGAAATGTCGTATTTTAATTTCGCTCATAATTTCTTTTGGGGTACAGTGTTACTTTAATCTGCCAACAGGTATGAAAATGGGAGGAGAGGGTCTCGGCTTAGTGCTAGAGCACGTGCATGGCACTGAAAAGGATCTCCAGTGAAAAGGATCAATTAGTAGGTGATGTGAAAGATTTCATGCTGATACCTTGGAGAGCGGCTACCAGTCGGAGTAGACCAGGGGTCCCCAAATTTTTTAAACAGGGGGCCAGTTCACTGTCCCTCAGACTGTTGGAGGGCCGGACTAAAAAAAACAATGAACAATGCACAAATGATTGTAAAATGTTTGATTTCACCTTTCAGCCTTTCTGTCATGGTCTATGTTTAGAACAGTGACCAAAGTATGTCAAGTACAGGGTGGGCTCCAAATATTGTTGGGGAGGCTGTGGAATACCTTCCCCTGTAAAAAAAAAAAAAAAGCAGAACTCTTCTCCCCAATGAAGTGATTCCATCTAACCCAGGACTCAGGTATCTTCCTGGGTTCTTCTCTCCCTAGCAGCCAGTGAGCCATATCACAGCCTGGCTGATGCCACTGGGAGTGAGTATGAACAAAAAAGCCCGAGAGCAAACACACATGGAGGTAGCCTAGAGGGAAGAGCTGGAGCAAGGGCATTGCCAAGCATGTAAGGTTTCAAACTCTGGGTCAGAAAAATCTCATGGAGATTTGGGGGTGCAATCTGAGAAAGGCAGGGTTTGGGGTGGGGAGCCCACCGTCCAAAGTAGTCATTTTCTCTAGGAATTGATCTCTGTCACCTGGAGGCCAGCTGTAATTCTGGGACATCTCCAGGCCTCCCCTAGAGGTTGGATACTCTTACATAGAGGTAGTATCCACAAATATGTCTCCTGCCTGTGATCAGCAATGTTTAGAAAGCAGCAACTCCAATCACAGAAAAAGAGCAGACCTGTGGGCATTGCTTTGTTGCATAGGCTGGTTGGGGAGAAAGGAGCCCAGGAGCCCAAGGGAGCCGATCTGGCAGACCCTGAAGGTCGTGGATATCTCCAGGGCTCTGTTTTCCCTCCAGCAGACCCAACAGTCAAAGCCACGGATACCCGTTTGCCGCCTACCAGCCGGTCCCGCAGGGTGGGGGGTGGAGATCGCCCTGTTTGCTTTCAGCTGGCCTTGTTGGCAGGGGCAGAGGTGGGTAGCCCCATTCTCGGGTCGTGGGGGGCCTGAAGGCAGACAAGCGACTGCAACCACAACAACCCAGTGGGAAACTCCCGCGCCGCCAGACCCGAGCCCTACATCAATGGCCGTTGGGGCCAGTTCCTCCTCTCCCTCGAGACCCCACTGCACATGAATGGAGCCATCGCCGCCATGCCTGGCGGGCCGGATTAATGCCTTCAGGGGGCCACATTTGGCCCCCGGGCCGTAGTTTGGGGACCCCTGGAGTAGACAGTACTGACTTGGATGGACCAAGGGTCAGGTTCTATATACGGCCGATCCATGTGTTCATGTATGATCACATAATATATGGCTCTGATATTCAGTAGATCTCAACTAGCACCAGCACCAAGCCTGCAGGACACAGATTTTAACACTACCCGAAATACAAACAGTCTTTCCTGTACATCAGAGGCAGCATTCAAACCGTCTGAAGGTTTTTAATCGTTGTAGCTAAAGGGGTGACTTCATTCCATCTTGGAAATACGGCAGTAACAGAATCCACCTCTGTCTACAATGGACTTCCTACCAGCAATATGTCATTTTCATTACCTCTGGGGAGAGCTGTGTCCGTGCACAGCACTCCCCAAAAGGTGCATGAATGATCACGTCCTTTGAAAAGTAAGTGGCCATTTTGCTAAATTCATTATTTCTTTGCCGGCATTATTGCTAAATTATCTGAGATTATTCAGACTGAGAGCTTTTAGGAGCGTAAGTATCGGAGATCATCTTTCAGCTCATCATCCCATTACCTATAACGAGAAAATACTTCACGACGTGGAGATTACTCTTCCGAAAGATCCCCGGTGAACGATCCTCCGCAGATGTGAATGACATTTATTAACTGCTGCCCCAGTGCAAGAAGAGCAATTAGAGAGACTTACAGCACCCTATATCCCCCAAGAACAGGCAGGTCCTACAGGAGGAGGCATTTGACATGTCTTGAAATTTCCAGCATTTCTAAATTTAATTTTTATTCTCTGTAGCAATGAAGCTCTTTCCTCTCTGCTCTTCAGACTCCAAAACAGTCATTGCTTCTTATCCCTATCTCCATAGCTACCACTGCATAGGATGCAAATTCTGTTACTAGTAATGAAACTTCCACCTAAGGATTATAATGAGGGACATTATTCCGGATGTCGATGAATCAAAAAATGAACCAAAGTTCCTTAATATCATTATTATACCTCATCGGAATTGAGGGGAGAAAGCTAGTAATATGCAGGAACTTTCAGATCAGGCTGTTAATTTGACACTTGTTTCAGAGTTCAGATATAGTTCAGGGTGGAGAATAGTCAGGAGAGAGCTATGCACCAGAGGTGGAACTGATTGGGAAGTGGACCAATCAATAGAGTTACATACCAGTTTTTCCAGTGGAGAGGACTATAGTGATAGGTTTGTGTAAGGCCAAGGTGACTTTGTTGGGGATGAGAATAAGCTCCCTGCCTCTCTCAGCATGACTGGAAGCATACATAACCAGACTGGAAAGTGTGCACCATCACTGGCTGCATGGGAAGTAGCTTCCTTGGTGAGAGCCAGCGTGGTGTAGTGGTTAAGAGCAGGTGCACTCTAATCTGAAGAACCGGGTTTGATTCCCCATTCTGCCACTTGAGTTGTGGAGGCTTTTCTGGTGAACCAGATTAACTTGTGCACTCCAACAAATGCCAGCTGGATGACTTTGGGCTAGTCACAGTTCTTCGGAGCTCTCTCAGCCCCACCCACCTCAGAGGGTGTTTGTTGTGGGGGCGGACGAAGGGAAAGGAGATTGTAAGCTAATTTGAGTCTCTGTACAGGAGAGAAAGAGGGGGATATAAATCCAAACTCTTCTTCTTCTTCTTCTCCTTCTCCTTCTTCTTGATTGCCAACCTCCAGGTGGGGCCTAGAGAGCTCCAAGAATTACAACCAGCCTCTAAACTACAGAGATCAGTTCTCTTGGAGTTAATAGCAGCTTTGGAAGAAAGACTTTACAGTGATGTAATTCTTCTTGGGGCTTGCTGGCAGCAACCTGGCAGCCCTATAACCTTGCATGCACATGACCAGTTTCTATGGGCCACTTATGCGTGCTCGTATTTCTATGGGACTGATTAATCAGGGGTCTGCAACCTGCAGCTCTCCTGATGTTCATGGACTACAAATTAGCCATGCTGGCAGGGGCTGATGGGAATGGTAGTCCATGAACATCTGGAGAGCTGCAGGTTGCAGACCCCCGGATTAGATGGAAAAGAGAATTACCTTAATAAAATAAGTTTTGGGTATTGTGGAAGGCTTTCATGGCTGGAATCAACTGGTTGTTATGGGTTTTCCAGGCTGTGTGGCCGTGGTCTGGTAGTTTTTGCTCCTAACATTCTACCTGCGTCTATGGCTGATGAAAGCTATCAGACCACAGCCTCACAGCCTGGAAAACCCACATCAGAAAGTAAGTTTTTAAAAAATTATCCTTATAACTTGGGCTAGTCACAGGAGCAGCAGTGGCGTAGGAGGTTAAGAGCTCGTGTATCTAATCTGGAGGAACCGGGTTTGATTCCCAGCTCTGCTGCCTGAGCTGTGGAGGCTTATCTGGGGAATTCAGATTAGCCTGTACACTCCCACACACGCCAGCTGGGTGACCTTGGGCTAGTCACAGCTTCTGGGAGCTCTCTCAGCCCCACCTACCTCACAGGGTGTTTGTTGTGAGGGGGGAAGGGCAAGGAGATTGTAAGCCCCTTTGAGTCTCCTGCAGGAGAGAAAGGGGGGATATAAATCCAAACTCTTCTTCTTCTTCTTCTTCTCTCAGAACTATCTCAGCCCCACCTACCTCACAAGGTGCCTGTTGTGGGGAGAGGAAGGAGAGGAGTTTGTACCCCTTTGAGACTCCTTACAGGAGAGAAAGGCGGGATATAAATTCAAAATCTTCTTCTTAAAATATATTTTAAAAGCAAAGTGTCACTGAATCGACACTGTACCTTGGCAGCTGAACAGAATCTGGCAATTCTATGACATTCCAGATTCAAGGTCTTCAAGAATACCTCTCATCTTCCTAGGATTCTTTGAAGAATGGGTGTAATAAACACATATCTACATTCCATGCATATGTAACCCCCATGCCCAGAATGGGTTGAACCAGTAAGGGGGTGGAGACTCAGAGCAGCAGAAAGGCTGCAGAGCTCTTTGGAGAAGACAAGGCTACCAGACTCGGACCTTGATTTCTATAAGCCCTTAACACCTTGTTAAGGTAAACTGCAATATTGTTGGGAACTACTGGGAAGGTAGTTGTTTGTTTTTGCTATGTTGTAAATGTTGTAGTTTATTGTTTCAGGGTTTCTTTTTGTGGTTGTAATGGGCGAGAGTTCTCCTGGAAACCTTCATCATGTTGCATCCTGTTCATCAAGCCCTTGGAGTCTTCAGGAGCCAACCCACTTGCAAAGAAGAACTGGACTTGGCAGTATCAGTGGACTGTAACTAGAAGGACTTGAAATGGCAACCTGAATAGGACCTTGAAATGTGATGTTAAATGTTGATGTTATATGTTATTTGTAAAGAGAAGTAAGCTGTTTTGTTTAAATTTGGTTCTTTGCAACTCCTTCCAAGTACTGCCCCACAGAACCCACAAGCTGAGGTTACACATACCTGAAGACAAAACCCAATCCAATTGTGTGCCCAAAACTTTTGCGCAAAACTGCTGAGATGGAGTTTCCCAGAGCTTCACAAAGCTAGGAGCTTGAACCAACCATGAATTTCTAGTCAAGAAGGAGGCTTATTTAAAGTTTGCATTAACTCTTCCAGTTCTGTTTTGTCACCAGCTTACTGCATAAATTAATTTTGCATCAGAGGAGGGGGGAGGAGTACGTTATCTCCCAGCAAACGAACCTTGGCAGCTGGCCGGGAATTCACGTTCCGTGAAAATGCACGCAAACACAGCTTTTCCTTGCAAGACCAAACAAGTGAGATGCAAACAGAGGCAAGCCGAAATGTGATTTCGAATGTGTAGACATACTCAAGATACATTTTCTCCCCATTGTTTGCCTAGTCTGCGAATCAGAATTGATTTTCACCAAGTGCAAAAACACAGGTACCTCAAGCAGCGGCATGTAATTTTAAAAATCAGATAAAATTGTTTGTAAATGCCATTTTCTCTGTGCCTTCGCTCTCTGCTCTTCGCCTTCCGACGCATCCCCCCTGAAAGTCTCCGTCGCTTTATCACATTCTTTCATTCGAGTTCTGCTTCCAGCATCAGAGACCTGTTTCCTTCTGCTGCGTGTGATACGGGGCTTATTGTTTCGGAGTTCTCTCCCCTTCCCTTCAAAAGAAAAATCTTTACCAAGTTTTCAGAAACAGGGCAACCGTCCAGGAAAATTCCCGCACGCTTTCCCTCTCATGTTCCACTTCCCAAGCCAGCTCAGAAAATTGGGCTCTGAATAAATTCTTATTTTTTAAAAACAAAACAAAACAAAGCAGACTGGTTCTGGTGGGTTTTCCGGGCTGTGTGGCCGTGTTCTGGGGGATCTTGTTCCTAACGTTTCACCTGCATCTTGTTGGAAGTGAAGGACTTTACGCTGTTTCCTGCCTCAACCTACAGAAAGGGTTTTACTAGAGAGCTAGTGGCTAGATAGGGACCTAGGGATTTGACACCTTTACTCTATCATGCTGGTTCTATCCCTTTGATGTTAGACTGATACTCTCAGGGACTTCCTTCCTTCCGGCTTCTTCCTCGACCCCTTCTCTCTTCTGTTCCTACCATGCCTAGAGAGAGGATGGATGCTCCTCGCATCCATCTCCATCCAGCTAGATTAGGATAGCATAGTGACTCTATCTACCTACCTTTCTATCCAGAATGGAGTTCACTAATAAATACTCTTTTTATTAGATTAGAAACTACAACTGACTCTGACTTTCTTTTGTGTAAGTTTGCCGCACATTGGGATCCAATATTCAATATATATAAACCTTTAATGGCATAATTAAAACAGCAGCAATATACCAGAAAAATGGCGACCTCAGTGTAATGATACAATCTCCAGTACAGTTATAACCGTTTGCTGATGACAGAGCACAAAAAGTTAGCCAGCGCTTCCAATACACTTGCAGAACCACAATCCAACATCGTTACCACAATTGATAGATTAATATTATCAATGGGGGGTTTTAACCACGGGTTTAGAGACATTGGGATCCATCACGCACACGCACGCACACGAGGTAAGGCTTCTGCTGTGTTCTAGCCACCCGTGCCGCTCTGCTAACTACGATAAGGGATAATCTCCAACTACCAGGAGCACTTATCCCAACACATCTGTGGCTGGCATCTTCAGAGGTGTATCACAGAGGGAAGTCTGTTACACACTGTGATACACCTCTGAAGATGCCAGTCACAGATGCAGGCGAAACGTTAGGAACAAGATCCACGAGACCACGGCCACACAGCCCAGAAAACCCACCAGAACCAGTTGAATCCAGCCGTGAAAGCCTTCGACAATACATAAAACAAAACAGAGATTAACTATACCTTTGGGTGCCAGTCTTATTTACATGATACCTTTAAAAAGCCAGTCCAATCCCCATAGGGCAGGGCCTGCATGGGATGCTCCTTCTCAAAGGGAACATAAAAGGGGGTGGAAGAGATTGAAAGCCTGAAGAAATGCTGCAGATTGTTGAAGGAGGAGGCTGAGAATCACTGGCACGCAGATGGTCCCGGGTTCAATCTCTTACATCTCCACTTGAAAGAACCAGGCAGTGGGTTATCTGAAAGACCTCTGTCTGAGACCTGGAGAGCTACTGCCGGTCTGAGTAGACTTTGGTGGCTCATGGGTCTGATTCATTGCAAGTCAGATCCATGTGATTATGAGGAGGTGGAGAAGGAGGTGGATCAATACTGGACTCTGCACCAGGACCTGCAGCTAGCCAGGCTGTAGAAGAGAATGGAGAGCCAGAGTTGCAATACTGTTACTTGTGAGCCAGTGGCAAATGAATAAGAATCTGGCATTAAGCTTCATGGCCTCCTGAGTCTTACGTGAACCATGGTGCCTTTAATGTCCCTCACTCACTGGAGGATATCTCAGAAGGTTATATGATGCTTTGACTCCACATGAGCATAAACAATCCTTTCATCATCTCCGGGCAATGGTTCCTCACTCACTGGAGAACATCTCAGAGGGTTATGTGATGCTTTGACCCCACACGAGCATCAACAATCCTTTCATTATCTCCGGGCAAAGGTTCCTCACTCACTGGGGGATATCTCAGAGGGTCATATTTATTTATTTATTTATTTATTTATTTATTTATTTATTTATTTATTTATTTATTTATTTATTTATTTATTTATTTATTTGATTTAGTATACCGCCCTATCCCCAAAGAGCTCAGGGCGGTGAACAATATAAAAGCATATATAAACATAAACATATAAAAGTTTAAAATTTACATTCTAAAACAGTATCCCACGAACCCATATGCAACCCTCCCAAGAAGAATGATGGGTCCCGATGATGTTAGGGACCCTATACAGCAGGGGGGAGGATGAAAGCAGGGTACCCTCAGCGGCTGGTCTCTCCGAAGGCCCGGTGGAACAATTTGGTCTTGCAGGCCCTACGGAACTCTCCAAGGTCCCGCAGGGCCCGGACAGCTGGTGGTAGAGTGTTCCACCAGGCAGGGGCCAGAGCCGTAAAGGCCCTGGCCCGAGTGGAGGCCAGCCGCATCATTGAGGGGCCAGGGATCTCCAGTAAATTGGCCTCTGCTGAGCGCAGAGGTCTACTCGGGACATATGGGGTAATGCAGTCCCAAAGGTACGAGGGTCCCAGGCCACGTAAAGCCTTAAAGGTCAGCACCCACACCTTGAAGATGATTCGGAATTCAACCGGTAACCAATGCAAACGGTGCAACACAGGGTAAATATGTTCTCGAAAGGCACCTCCTGTGAGCAGCTGGGCCGCCGCGTGTTGGACCAGTTTCAATTTCTGGATCAAACGCAAGGGAAGGCCCGCGTAGAGCGAGTTACAATAGTCTAGCCTGGAGGTGACCGTTGCATGGATCATGGTGGCTAGGTCAGCGTTGGAGAGGAAGGGGAGCCAGCCATGCCGGGCCTGTCGAAGATGGAAAAAAGCGCCAACCTGGAGCCGAGGTTGTATGGGCCACCTGGAGTCTCCATTGAAAGAGACCTAATCCAGGTGGACCCCAGGCTGTGGACGAGGAGGGAGGAATTCGGCGCCAATGTGACCCCCCCCTCCCACACGGCTAAGCAAGTTGGAATATGACAGCATGCTTTGGACCCCACGAGGAGATTTCATAAACAATCCTTTCATCATCTCCGGGCAAAGGTTCCTCACTCACTGGAGAACATCTCAGAGGGTTATATGATGCTTTGACCCCACACAACCATAAACAATCCTTTCATCATCTCTGGGCAATGGTCTAAAGTGGCATCAAATCACATCCAATTTATGATGACCTATTAGGGACTTCAAGACAAAAGAGGTCCAGTGGTCACTTGCCCTTGTCTGCCTCTGCGTAGCAACCATGGGCTTCCTTGGTGGCCTCCCATCCAAGCACTAACCAGGACTGATCCTGCTTAGCTTCCAAGATCCGAAGAAATCAGGCTAGCATGTCAATACCCAGATGTTTATTTTGAGAAACCTCTCAAGGTTGACGAATGTTGACTGAAACAGTCTGAACGGCAGTTTGATCAAGCCCTTAAAAATGTGTTACATTAAGTGGGTACATTGTGATGAGTTTATTATGTGGAACTAATGGATACTGGTATCTCCCCCCCCCCCTTTATACATAAAACATTGTACTGCATAATAAGATTCCATTTATTACTTCATCATCTCTTTCCAGATTGATAATGGATGACAGACACGAGCGAAAACATTAATCACAGGGCGGTCCTAACAAGAATGCCGACTTGTCACATCCCATCAGAAAAGTATTTCAAATTATTTAATCTCAACTCACTGGAGCTTTTTTTCTCTGTCTTTTCCCCCCCATTTCCTTCCAAGCACTTGGAAATGGGAAATAAATAAAGGAAACCTCGAGCCGAATTTAAGTAATGTTACCGTTGTGCTTTTTTTTCGTTCCGTGTGGATTATATGGAATAAAGCCAACGAGGTGCAGGAAGGGCAGAAACAATAAAGACATGTTATTTTCTAAGGAGTGAAATTTAATAACTTTCAAAAGCCATTTCCTTGGCAGGCTCCATCTCATGGTCATTATCTAATAATTTAACATAAAGCGTTCCCGGAAAGACATCTCCATCGACGGGTGATTTGAAATTGATTTCCTCTTTCCTTCCCTTTTCGTCATTTAAAAGTCAGTACGAGAGGTTTTTTTCTAAAGGCAGTTTTTCATTCCCGATGAACGCTCCCAACACGTAACACCGAAGCCTGTAATTGTCATTCCCCCATTGCAGATATCAGTTCGGGAAATGTTTATATATTATCAAAATTAGGTTTCAAAATGAGCTATCGCGCCTATAAAGAAAAAAAAGCAATAATATTGTTTCACAGAAACTAATTGTAAACTTGTTTTTGACTAAAGTAGTTATCACTTCCATTAAGGCTGGTTGGAAGAACATGAAATTCACCTTTATCTTCCTTCCAGCCTGCTGTCTTAACATTATTTATTCAAAGTGAAATTAAAACCTGACAAAAATCCCAGGGAGGTATTTCGTACCAGTAAAAGATTATTCTTCTGGAAAGAAACTTTTATATGAAATTTCATTATGTTGTTAGAGTTGCATTTATCATATAAAATGGAATGTATAATTCAAAGATATGTGGTTTGCTTTATGCCGGGGAAAGCTCTATCATGTAATATAAATGCAGCGCAGTAACACTGGGAATAGACATATTCCACCCTCCCAAGATATGAACTGACCTGTTCAAGAGGCTCCTAATTCATTCACTGACTTATTCATTTGCTCATTTCTTGATTGCTGTGTGAGCACTCTTGTTCTGTGTCAAAACAAAGGCCACCGGAGCACAAGAGAGAGCGTGGCTGCCAGAGGCCCTGATCTGGATTGTCCAGGCTAGCCCGATCTTATCAGATCTCAGAAAATGAGCAGGGCCAGCCATGGTTAGTTCTTGGATGGGAGACCACCCAGAAATCCAGGGTTGCTAAGCAGAGACAGGCAATGACAAACCACCTCTGTTTGCCTCTTCACTTGACCTGAATGGCCCAGACTAGCCCAACCAAGCCTTGTCCCGCAACGGACAATTAAAAATTATGCTTGGGGTAGAAAATGTTAACAGAGAGAAATTTTTCTCTCTCACAATGCTAAAACCAGGAGGCATCCATTGAAAATGCTGGGGGGAAGAATTAGGACTAATAAAAGGAAGCATTTCTTCACACAACGTGTGATTGGTGTTTGGAATATGCTGCCACAGGAGGTGGTGACGGCCACTAACCTGGATAGCTTTAAAAGGGGCTTGGGCAGATTTATGGAGGAGAAGTCAATCTATGGCTACCCATCTTGATCCTCCTTGATCTGAGATTGCAAATGCCTTAGCAGACCAGGTGCTCAGGAGCAGCAGCAGCAGAAGACCATTGCTTTCAGATCCTGCATGTGAGCTCCCAAAGGTGGGCCACTGCGAGTAGCAGAATGCTGGATTAGATGGACTCTGGTCTGATCCAGCAGGCTTGTTCTTATGTTCTTAAAACCTAAAGGTAAAGGTAGTGTCCTGTGTAAACAGTGTGTCATTACTCAGTTGATGTCATCTCACAACGGTTACTAGGCAGACTATGTTTATGGGGTCGTTTGCCCCTGCCTTCCCCACTCATCTACACCAGTGGTTCCCCATCAGGGGTATGTGTACTTTCAGGGATACACACAGGACATTTGGGATGTGCTTTCTCCTTCCACCAAAGGAATGCCCTCAGGTGAGGGCATTCACACCTGCTCTGGAGGAGGGGCTCTCCTCTCCTGTACTAATAGATCTTTTCGTTCCTTTCATTTCATTTGATGCTTGCAACTATAGATAACTAGGAATGACCCTAGGAATATAGATAACTATGAATGGCGCCAACTCTGACGGGGGCGGCGGCAGGTGGCTGGTCTATTGCTGCTCTGGCCTGGGGGGTGCTCGCCTCCCCAACGGCTCTCTTTCCACTGCGTCTTTCTTACATTCCATGGGGAAAGGGAGGAGGGATTTATGGGGCAATTGCAAGCAGGGTCAGAACTGGCTTTTGCAAAGCCAGGTACGTGCTGTTATCAATAAAGACTTCTGATCAAGACTCCAGAGTCCCTTATTGACTTCAGTCATAGGACCTGATGGGCACATGAAAAAAAAATTATGTAATGGGTTGGCTAACAGGAGGATACCATTTTAGGGAAATGGGTTGTCGAGGGGCACATGAGTGAGAAAAGACTGGGAATCACTGAACTACAGTTTACACCCAGCAAGCGAACGAGGCAGATGTAAATAGGAAACCCTTTGCCTAGGAACCCTGTACACATGAAGCGGCCTCATACTGAATCATACTGGTCCACCAAGGTCAGTATTGTCTACTCCAGGGGTCTGCAATCTGTGGCTCTCCAGATGTTCATGGACTACAATTCCTAACAACCCCTGCTAGCATGGCCAACTGGCCACGCTGGCAGGGGCTGATGGGAATTGTAGTCCATGAACATCTGGAGAGCCACAGATTGAAGACCGCTGGTCTACTCAGATTGGCAGCTGCTCTCCAGTGTCTCAGGCAGAGGTCTTTGACATCACCTCATGCCTAATCCTTTTAACTGGAGATGCCGGGGATTGAACCTGGAACCTTGTACATGCCAAGGAGATGCTCCGCCACAAAGTCACGCCCCCTGCCTGAATCTTGTATCTCAGTGCTTTTTAGTAGCTACTTGGCAAGCCTCTTGGCCTCTCAAACGTGAGGTTCTCAAGGAAGCAAGGGAACTTGAGTATTCATTGAAGTGCCCACTGGGGTTCTTAGGTCCCTTCCGCACATGCAGAATAATTCACTTTCAATCCACTTCCAATGCAATTTGCAGCTGGGTTTTACTATGCAGAACAGCAAAATCCACTTGCAAACAATTGTGAAAGCGGATTGAAAGTGGATGCCCACTTGATCTATAGACTGTCCTTGAGAGAAGAAAGAACTGCTACTCAGTGGCAAAGATCCTCTTCTACTATGGCTGTGAAGAAGATTACTTGGAGATCATTATTCACTGTTGAGCTGACCCCCAGTTCTACTAAGTCAAATTATACACATTAAAATGGGGCAAACTTTATACAGCAGCGTGAGACCTTCTCTTTATCCACACATCCCTGCTCTCGAGCATGGAATGAGAACGACGTTAATTGCTTCCCTTCCCTTTAATCTGAATGCACGGAAAGTTTATCACCAGTCGTCCGAGTCCAAGACATGCGAATTAGGAGTGTTTCAATGTGCTAATCCCCTATTTGAAATGCAGAGAGGGGAATGCAACTGCGATCGTTTGACAAAGGGACAAACCCAACCTCCGCTGAAGCGCTGGGAATTTTGCCACCGGCTTAATTGATTCTGTCCCAATTACCTTCATTATGTATGAGTGACGGCAGAAATCAGTTTGGGTACATCGAGACCAAAAATGAATGTCCCTGGGGAATGAGGCCATTGCTTTTGTGGGTGTCCTGAAAAGACTCCCTTCCCCCAGTTCTTGTTTTCATTCTCTTTGCTTTCTGGACAGGAATGGAAAAGCAGAATGACACACCAGTAGATAGCAACAAGGGCAAAATTAATGTTTCGCTATTACCCATGGTGAAAAATCTACACCAAGACAATCAATTGATGCATATTTCAACGGGATGTATAACGGTACTTAGTTCGTGTCAATTATTTTTTTAAACGATGTACAGTATAGATTTTAGCATTGGGGATCATTTGGAAGAAATTCCACCATGACCCCATGGAACCCAGCTAGTCTTATCTGTCCACCCATCTATCGAAAAAGAAAAGCAAGAGGTAAAACTGGAAGGAAACGTGGATAGACAGAGAAGATGAGTGAAAATGAGGTCAGACAGCTAGGAGAGGGAGTATGGTGCAGTGGTTAAGAGCAGCAGACTCTAATCTGGAGAACTGGGTTTGATTCCCCACTCCTACGCAAGAGTGGTGGACTTTTATCTGGTGAACCATGTTTGTTTCCCCACTCCTACGTTTCTGTTGGGTGACCTTGGGCTAGTTCCACAGCAAATGGTATAAGGATGCTGTTATTAATCTACCAGAATGGTATAGTGGTTAGAGTGTCAAACTAGGATCTGCAGTGCCCAGATTGGAATCCCTGCTCTGCCACGGATGCTGGTTGGGTGATCTTGGGCCAATTGCGTGCGCTCAGCTTAACTTCTTTCAGATGGTTGTTGTGAGGGAACGATGGAGGACCAAAGAATGGAGTAAGCTGTTTTTCATCCCCATTGGGGAGAAAGGTGGAGTATACGAGAAGTAAAATGTAAAATAAATAACTAGACCTGTCATAATTCAGAAGGGCACAGTGGGCCATGAGATCAAAATGAGAATCAGAACTAAGTACAGAGGTAAAGAACTCTGAAGTGTATTTAATGAAGAGTTAGGCTACTGTGCATATTTCTAACAGTTTAATGCATGATGCCATGTATAGTATCAATTAATCCTTCGACTGCAGTGACCCAAAGTCATAGCACACAACAGACAACACACTGAGAATCGTAGTCACAGCACAACAAGAAACAAGCACGGTTACATTGCCATGTTTATCGTATCATTTTACTCAGCAACGTTTGAGAGACTTCCCTCACCTAAGGAGCCTTCTTCCCGCAAAAGTGACGCTTCCACCCCAGAAAGAACCATTTAACTTGGAAGAAGTCCTCAGACTTATGTGACCAGGGTGGAAGGATATGTGCTGCTGTCAAAGGGACGTAAGTTAACGGTTTCATGAGGCATCCCCAAGATAAATAAAACCAGGCAGGCTGAGCTCAGTCTTTATAGAGTTGCTAACTTCTGTGTGAGGCCTAGAGATCTCCTGGAACTTAGAACCAACTTCCAAACTATAGAGATCAGTTCCCCAGGAGAAAATGGCTGCTCTGGAGGGTGGACTCTATGGTATTGTACATGGCGGAGGTTCCCCTGATCCCCCAACCAGGGGCGTATCTGCCAGAGGGACATGGGGCATCACATGACCCTGGGCACATGCCAACTAATAATGGGGGGGGGGGTGTCAAGCCATGCTTGAAAGCTCCAGGTGGAAGACCTGGGTGCCTTGCCAGCTCCGGGCAGTAGACCTGGGCACCGGGGTAGGGTGGGATTCAGATTTTGCCCCCGGGTTCCATTTTCCTTAGATATTCCTCTGCCCCCAGCCCAGCCTGTGCTCTATTACTTTTATTGTTTTTTTAATTGTACACACTGTGTTACTTACACCACCATCTTTCCCCAGCAGATGAAACACCAACTTTGGAGGTGGGTGGAGATTTAGAGCCGGAAAATGGTGTGCAGTAAATGGTTAAATGCCCCGGTCTGTTGCTCCTCAGTAACTGCTTTAAGCCAAAGCTGAATTGAAAAGAATCCTAGAAGAGCAGGGAGAGGAACTCTTCAAAACTCACACCGTTGTTGTTGTTGCTGTTTGTTATCATTATTATTATTATCATCAAGTTTACACTTGCATCAGTGTAATGCAATCAAGCTTTAGTGGTTCTACTCGTTTCAGCACCCTCCATTAGACAAAATGTTCTTTTTCTCCACATACTCGAATTTGTCTTGTATTGACAGAGTCGGTTTTCAGGTGTGCGTATGTGTGTTTTGTTGCCGTTGATCAGGAGAGATTTTGATAGACTTGCCAAACATTTCAATGGCGTGTGCTAATTTTTCCAGCAGGCGGGAAGCCAGCGGTATCTTTTGTTGCGTTTGTGAAATGCCAAGGTAAGCGATCAGATTTCCCCCAAGCAATCAAAGGATTTTTTTTTCCTTTGCTACCTTCGTAAACGTTTTGGGATGTCTGTTCCATTGTAGCCTGTTCCTGTTCAGAATCCAGATTCCGTAACGGGTTCTCTGAAAGCGCCTGCATCATCTGCAGGTGTTCAAAAGCAAAGCTGGTAAGCTGAAGGGGATTCAAAACTTGGGTCAAGTTTGAAATGGGTCAAGATGTCAGAATGAGGGTTTGATTCCCCTCATACACTTTTTGAATTGCCTGGTTTAAAAAAATATATTTACACATTGTAAGCAGCTGCAGCGTTTCATGGAATAATTTTTTAAAAATCACAATAGGACCCAATCAAATAGAAAGCATGTTTTCAATTTGCCCAATGTGCTTCATCGGAATGGACATTTTCTTCAGCCAGAGGGAAAGCTCAGGGCACCGTGGAGAAGCCCATAATTGTTGATCTTCTGAGTCATAACAAGGAATACTGGGTCAGCGGTCTTCAACTTGTTTATTCCTACGATCTGCCTTTAATCCCCAGAGAGCAGCAGGGGCCCACTGAACTGCAAGTATGTGACATCAGAGGTGACCTCAGAGTCACCTGATGGGAGAGAGGAGGGGCCAAAGAAGGAGGTAGTACAGCAAATATATTGACAAATTGGAACAGGTCCAGAGAAGGGCGACCAAAATTGTAAAAAGGTCTGGATTCCATGCCTTATGAGGAGAGTCTTAGGGAGTTGGGGATGTTTAGTTTGGTGAAGAGAAGGTTAAGAGGTGACATGATAGCCATGTTTACATATTTGAAGGGATGTCATGTTGAAGAGGGAGGAAGCTTGTTTTCCGCTGCTACAGAGACTAGGACCAGGAGTAATGGGTTCAAGGTGCAGAAAAACAGATTCCACCTAAATGTTAGGAAGAACTTTCTGACTGTAAGGGCTGTTCGACAGTGAAATACACTGCCTCAGAGGGAGTGCTGGGGTCTCCTTCTTTGGAGGTTTTTAAACAGAGACTGGATGGCCATCTGTCGGGAGTGCTTTGGTTGAATCTTGTTGCGTGCCAGAGGATTGGACTTGGTGGTCCTTGTTGTCTCTTCCAACTCTGTGATTCTATGATTCCCAACTTCTACATTTACATAATGTAAAACTGCAATCCCATGCATGTTTTCTGGAAATAACCCCTTCAGTCTGAGACAACACGTCTGGGATTGGTCTGCACATTTCCTTTCTTAGTTGTGTTGAGTATTCATGTGGAAGAGCACTTATCCTTATACAGCCTGGAATTAAGCAAGACCCAGTTGCCGACCTGTTTAAATCCACAGTGATGAAAAAGCTCTTGAATGCAACTGGGGAGCAAAGTAGCTCCTAAAAGGCAGCAATTACCTTTATGGCCACTTACAGTGGGATAAATCAGAACTAACTCAAGAGACCCTGACGAATTGAGGGCTCATTTTCTCTCTCCCATTTCAGATTAAGTTTATGATCCCATCTAGACCAAAGGAAATTAAAGGGATGTTGTTTCCCAGTAAAGGACTCCATATACAACGGCTGGGGAGGGTGGGGGATTTCACAGGAAATTCTCAAAGGAATTTCACAGGCTTTCTTTTCAGGGGAAACTTAAAAACAATCAAAACAAACCCAGTTTGTGTCCAAGCTGGACTTGTGGCTGGCCGTTAAGAGTCGAATTTAGTGCTGGCGCTGCGCCTACTCCTGCCGAGTTCACATGTGTCCGGTTCTAAATTAATTCTAACAGTGTGCTAATTACTGCTGGAAGATTCAGCACATTCCACCTCTTCCCTTCTGAATCTCTTTCCGCTGAGAAGCCAGCATGACAGAAGCCGGTTTTCACAGCACAGATTAATTAGCTCGGCCAGCTAATGCATAAAATTTGCGGCTGGAACATCTTTTTCATCTCTGTCTTTCCCCTGTAATGACGCTTTTTTTCAAAAGGGCAAGACGGGAGAACATCCCAGCATTTAAGATTATCAGCGCTAACCGGTGCTTCTTCTGTCAAAGGGGGAGGGAAAAGGTTAACAAGTGTTGGAGAGGACTTGTGTGCAAACAGAATGAATGACTTGGCTAACATCAAAGGATCCGGTTAACTCACAGGGTTGGTTTGCGCGTGTGCATCAGGACCCGTTTTCGAATTTCTCATCCCAGCTTTTTGGATTGTGAAATCCCACTTTTCTCATGTGCAACGTTGCAATGCTGGGCTCTTATTACGAGGGTCTTAAAGGAGCAGCAGTGGCGTAGGAGGTTAAGAGCTCGTGTATCTAATCTGGAGGAACCAGGTTTGATTCCCAGCTCTGCCGCCTGAGCTGTGGAGGCTTATCTGGGGAATTCAGATTAGCCTGTGCACTCCCACACACGCCAGCTGGGTGACCTTGGGCTAGTCACAGCTTCTCGGAGCTCTCTCAGCCCCACCCACCTCACAGGGTGTTTGTTGTGAGGGGGGGAAGGGCAAGGATATTGTAAGCCCCTTTGAAGTCTCCTGCAGGAGAGAAAGGGGGGATATGAATCCAAACTCCTCCTCCTCCTCCTCCTCCTCTTCTTCTTCTTCTTCTTCTTCTTCTTCTTCTTCTTCTTCTTCTTCTTCTTCTTCTTCTTCTTCTTCTTCTTCTTCTTCTTCTTCTTCTTCTTCTTCTTCTTCTTCTTCTTCTTCTTCTTCTTCTTCTTCTTCTTCTTCTTCATTTCAGAGCCGTTTTCATTTGAACCACTGCAGGTTTAAGGTTAATTCGTCCCTAATGTTTTAATATGGAACACTGTTGGGATCCTCCTGAAGGGCAATAGATGAAGAGGTGGGACAGGTGGAATGCAGGGTCCAAAGCATCGTTTGGGTGGATATGGAACTTCGGCTTAATCACTGTCCTGGGATAGCTTGCAGACACATGCAAATTGCAACCATCCTGCAGAAAGACACCTGCTGCTGTGATGTAGCCCAGAGTCCAGCATGAGAGGCGCAGGTGGGCACGCAGCCATTTTGCAACCCAGCAAGGCTCCACTTCCTGATGTGCCCTGGGATGAGTGATCACAACTGTGCTCATGCCCAGCCTGGCATGCCCAACCTATCCCAGCTCAGCTCCCTTTTCCACTCTGGCCAGCTGTGTCTAGTGAGCAAATTGCTTGGAGGACACTGCTAGTAAACGCAGCAAGAGGAAGCTGGGATCTATACATTCAAAAGCCAGAACGGGCTTCTAAGAAGAAGAAGAAGAGTTTGGATTTATATCCCCCTTTTCTCTCCTGCAGGAGACTCAAAGGGGCTGACAATCTCCTTGCCCTTCCCCCCCTCACAACAAACACCCTGTGAGGTGGGTGGGGCTGAGAGAGCTCCGAGAAGCTGTGACTAGCCCAAGGTCACCCAGCTGGCGTGTGTGGGAGTGCACAGGCTAATCTGAATTCCCCAGAGAAGCCTCCACAGCTTAGGCGGCAGAGCTGGGAATCAAACCCGGTTCCTCCAGATTAGAATGCATCTGCTCTTAACGTATCTACGTCACTGCTGCTCCAGATTAAGATTAAGAGCAGGTGGACTCTAATTTGAAGAACCAGGTCTGATTTCCCACTCTTCCACATGACCGGCAGAGTCTTATCTGATGAACCAGATTTGTTTCCCTGTTCCTATATTCCTGCTGGGTGACCTTGGGCTAGTCACAGCTCGTTCACACCTCTCTCAGCCCCACCTCCCTTTCAAAGTGTCAGTTGTGGAAAGAGGAAGGGAAATGAGTTTGTCAGCCCCTTAGAGTTCCCTAGCAGGAAAGAAAAGCAGGGTATACATCCAGACTCTTCTTGTACAGTGCCTTTAAGTTCGGTATTTGAAATCAGACTGCTTCTTGAATCATCCTGATTGAAATTCCTTCCCAGGTTTTCAAATTCCAAACTTCCTGGCATGTTTCCAAATGGGTTATTTGTCTCATGTTCAATCCCACCCACCCCCACCCCCCTGCTGCTCCGCAGCATCATGGAACATTTATGCACCTGCCAGGTAGGGTTGACAGACAACTCCTGGTTCTGGTCATTACAGTGGTTTCCTGCAGTAATATTATAAATCTTTTCTTAAATGTTATGATGCTCCAGTTTCTTTTCAATAACAAAGCAGATTGTGGAAAGCACGTGCATCCTGAAGAAAAAAAGTTTGAAGATGTATATCCTACTTTTCCCAACCTTAAGGAGTCTCAAAGAAGAAGAAGAAGAAGAAGGAGAAGAAGAAGGAGAAGAAGAGGAGGAGGAGGAGGAGGAGGAGGAGGAGGAGGAGTTTGGATTTATATCCTCCCTTTCTCTCCTACAGGAGACTCAAAGGGGCTTACAATCTCCTTGTCCTTCCCCCCTCACAACAAACACCCTGTGAGGTGAGCTTACAAACTCCTTTCCCTTCCTCTCCCTGCAACAGACACCTTGTCAGGTAGGTAGGGGCCAAGAGAATTCCAAGAGAACTGCGTCTGGCTCAAAGTCACCCAGCATGTGTAGGAGTGCGAAAACAAAGAAACCCACTTCTCCAGATTAGAGTCCACCCGCTCTTAACTACTATTCCTCTCTCTCTCATCCCTTTTTTAATAGGCACTTACTTGGAAGGATCCCCAGTTTTTTAAAACCATGAAAGTAAAATACTTCTTTGGACATCTGTCTGAATCCCAGTAGATGATATTCGGAGATTTTCTCTGGCCTTCTGTGTGTTTTGTCACGTTGCCTCCATATATTTTTTTTCTAACAAGCAACTAACGAGAGGTCAATTGCTTATGCAAATGTGGGAAACAGTCATCTCGGGGTTGCTGTACTGAGACTTAAAGTATGCTCCCTCTAATGGTCTCGTATAAATCACTTTGATTTTAATGAATGCTCTGCTTTGAGAAAAGGGCTACACCACATTTGCTATCGTTTGGGGCGGGGGGGGAATGGGGAAAATTCAGATCGTGCTTTACGACGGCTACCTTGGATTCCATTTCATTCTCTCTGGCAACACGATGACTAATATTGTGTGGAGAAAAATCTGTTCCATCCGCCGCAGTCATTAGAAGCTGGTATTTTTATCAGCCTCTCGCTGTGACTGCTGTAGCTGCCGAACAACACAGGTGTGAGCTGCAGTGGATTTGCCACGGCGGATCGAGGGAGCGATCCATCATCCAGAGGCAAATTCTGGCTGCAGCAATGCTCCTCCACAATGAAGTCGGAGTGTGCAGGTGTTCAAACGTGGCCTGAAGTCCATGAAGTTTCAGAGCCACGTGGCATGCTGGGGGAACCTCGAATGCTCCACGAAAAAAACGGTTGTCACAAAATGATTGATTGATTTGAGCAGCTTGATGAGAGCAAGTCTTGAGAGCCAGCGTGGTGTAGTGGTTAAGAGCAGATGCACTCTAACCTGAAGAACCGGGGTTTGATTCCCCGCTCTGCCGCTTGAGCTGCAGAGGCTTATCTGGTGAACCAGACTAGCTTGTGCACTCCAACACATGCCAGCTGGGTGACCTTGGGCTAGTCACAGTTCTTCGGAACTGTCTCAGCCCCACCCACCTCACAGAGTGTTTGCTGTGGGGGAGGAGGAAGGGAAAGGAGATTGTAAGCCCCTTTGAGTCTCCTTACAGGAGAGAAAGAGTGGATATGAATCCAACTCTTCTTCTTGTAACAATAATACATTGCTTGACTTTCTGTGTTAGTTTGAGGTGTATTTAGAGAAGGGTGGGGCCTGGAGATATATAGTCCTCCGACTGTAGAGATCTGTCCCCCTGGAGAAAAAGGTTGCTTGGAAATTAAATTCTATGGCGTTATATTCCTTGCCCTCCCATAAGAACGTAAGAAAGTGCCTGTTGGGTCAGACCAGAGTCCATCTAGTCCAGCACTCTGCTACTCGCAGTGGCCCACCAGGTGCCTTTGGGATCTCACATGCAGGATGTGAAAGCAATGGCCTGCTGCTGCTGCTGCTCCCGAGCACCTGGACTGTTAAGGCATTTGCAATCTCAGATCAAAGAGGATCAAGATTGGTAGCCATAAATCGACTTCTCCTCCATAAATCTGTCCAAGCCCCAAACCTTGTAGATGCCACCCCAAGATCACAAGGTATTTCTCATTTGGAGTTGGCAATCACACAGTACTGGGTTATGTGAAATCACATATATATATTATCATTTATAATTTCTATACTACTTTTTTCTCCTTGCAGAAATTTCCCAAACCACCAACTTAAACAATATAATCTCAACAAATAAAAAGGCTGCACTTTCACGTTTGCAGCCCCTCCCCGCTGGCCCCAGTTTGTGAGGAACAGCTGAACATGCCGAGCTTGTGAAATTTCCTACTGCCTTTTTTCCCCCCTTTAAAAATACTCAGTGGGTTTGCACTATTTTTGTTTTGTTTTTTAAGCTGCCTTTTCAAGCAAATCGCACAGTTAAAAACTACCGGGTGATAATTCAACAACTAACTGGCGGGGGGCGGGGGGGGGGTTGACAATTTAATCAATCAGCTTTGACTCCTCTGGAAAAAAAAGAAAAGTGTGTGTAGGGGGATACCCACATGCCATAAACTTTCAGAAGTTCAATCATGCTGAAATAAGCCCAAAGCATCAATATTTATTAAAGTCACGGGAGCAGTGTATTGACCTAGGAAACTGCTAAGCCAGCACCTATGTGTTCCGTTTTCTAGTTAACAAATAGACTATGATAGTTTCCTTTTTTCCTTTCATAATAACTCTCATTTACACAGTGCCAATCAATGGGCAAAGCACTTAACTGATCCCTGGGACTTCACAGTCAGTTCTTATGGGATTATTTCCAAGAGAATATAGTAATATGCTATGTCCCTGAACGGCCTCTGCGTTCTGCAGAGGCAAATTTGCTGGTGGTCCCCGGCCCCTCAATGATGCAACTAGCCTCTACCTGGCCAGGGCTTTTACAGCCCTGGCTCATGCCTAGTAGAACGCCCTCCCTCCAGCCATCAGGGCCCTGCAGGACCTTGGATAGTTCCGCAAGGCCTGCAAAACAGAGCTGTTCCACCGGGCTTTTGGCGGGGGGGAGGGCTGGTCACTGATTACCTGCTTCCCTGCTCCCCACACATACCATCTAGCTAGCTGCTGTTCTGTCTCGGTCCCCTCCTGGGGGGGGGGAACAGTGATAGGAGGTCTCTGGTGCCATCCAAAGATAGGTTTTATGGCAGTGGTG